>NC_063065.1:9467387-9626239 GCF_018812025.1 Megalobrama amblycephala
GGTCGGCTTTTGACTGCTGACTGAGCTTTATTTCGTAAAATGAAAAATGTCCAAAAAAAAGTCTGTGCACCGCACAACAACGAAAATAAACAATCCACAACAGGGCTTCACTCCAGAACGGTATAAACAATCCACAATAGGGCTTCTCTCTAGTGCTGTTGTCGTGCTCAGTGTCTCAGTCAGCAGTCCCTCTCTCTCTCCCACACTCCTGCTTCTCCTGGTGTTTTATCCTGCCTCCGCGCCAATTACTGGAATGAGAAACAGGTGTTTGTAATTTACATTTAACCCCCTCACTTACCACGCGTCTCCCGACACTCTCTCCAGTTACAGACCTCGCTGAACCACGCCCCCCTCGCCACACAGAGGAACACAAACAGTCTTACCGGTGTATTGTCAACATCAGTTTAATCTGAATCTGTATATCTCGATGGTGGGACTGAGGCCCGTTTCTTAGGCAGTGGCTTGTCCCTTTGATCAGACTCCAACTGCAACTCAAATTCTTTAATCTTAGCAGTAGTATGAAATCTATTGCCTGAAAAATGATTTAAAGAGAGAGAAATCAGATTAAGGCACTTTAAAGCAAATTAAACAATATTTTAAATTTAGTGCATTTAATAATTCTTGTGCCTATTATTGTGTAATGGTAGTTACACAACTGCCAAAATTACATACCACAACAACAGCTTAACATTATTTATTGGACCTGACAAAATATTTAAATATATATATATATTAAAATAAAATTTATTAGATAGGTCTACTTACTGCTCACAAACTTTACGGAGGCAGCATACACTGGCCAGCCATGTTTTGGCTTTTTTCCTTTCTGCCACTCCACAGCAGCTGAATAGTCATTCAGCGGAAATCCATCTTCATTCATCTTGGTATCATCATACCTACGTATTGCATCAGTTTTAACTTCACTAAACATTCCTGCATCCTCCCCACTGACCCACTGCACCACAGCAAACTTTCTCATCACACCTGGGAATTAAAAGAAGGTGGCTTTTAGATAAGCATTTAAGCATTTAAGGAGTTTCATTAGATTTCAATTTCATATTTTAGTGTTTCGAGTCTGACTGTAGCACATGGACTTTTACTTTGTAATAACAGTTAATGCTATACATAAAATGGTAAATAGCATCAAGTTAGCTTTAAGCTGGTGTTAGATCAGGCAATATTAATTAGGGCTGTCGATTTAACTACTTAATTGATTAATTACTTACGAAAAATAACGCGATTACAATATTAATAACGTACCCGCCCCAGACTTAGGCCTACATCGCTTGACAGCCCTATAGATTACCAAGCGGACCTCCCCCTGTTTTTGAAGCCAATACGGAATGAATTAAACTGCAATTCATCGACTGGCCGTAGGGACAGGCTCAGAATGAGCAGAATTTGACCATCATGTTAAATGTCAAGTTTACAGCAGAAAAAAACAGTTTACAATCTGGTTCATATTGTGGTTTTGTCTATACTGCGAATTTTGCCCTTAGCACCTGAGGGGGGTGAATTTTTTTATAGCTCACTGTTTAAATTATATTAAGCCTTAAAGTTCTGCATAATTAAGGGCGTGGTCACTTGAGTGACAGGTATGCCGCTGCTGTCTGTGAGCCGTCATGTTACCTCAGCAGCTCATTTCAGCCGCTGAATTTGGCATCTCAGTCGTATTTGTGCTTTTTTCTGTATTATTTTATACAATATATGGCTTGCTGCATACTCGAGACAGATGTCAGTTTGTGTACATGTGCTCGCATGCGGAACACACGTTGTTGGATTGTCGTGGCATTGGCTAAAAGTTTTGTTCCTGAGATTTACAACAATGACAATACCAGGAGGATATACAACTCCGACAGCACTGCTTGGATATTTAACTAAAACTGCTGCACTATTTTGAAAAATTATACTTTGGATACGTGCTCATTAGTTTGAGAGAACATTTGAGAGATTACATCTGGTACATATATTTTACCCAAGTGCCACGGATTGGATTCATCTCGCGATCTCTATTTAATTATAAAGGTATGAAATCCCATTTGATTTGTGTTATTTGCACACCCCACACAAATTAATTAGCCTACTGGTATTGGAGCATCTATAACGTTACGTAAAAAAATCACCGTAGATTGACAGTAATCCTTTAGTAGCCTACTTTCTAATGATATTGCTATCTTTATTAATATTTTAGATAGTATCTAAGATAGATAGCTAGGGCGGGCGTGGTTTCAGCAACAAGTCGCATAGGCTCCAACTTCGTCCCGCCTCTTTGCCCATTTTCAGTTATCCGTGAGTGACGTGTGGTCACGTGCAGCTAAGATGGCCGCGGCCTCATTTACGCGTCAAAACTGCTGTTCAGAATTCTATGGGTGACGTCACGGACACTACGTCCATATTTTTTTACAGTCTATGGATACTACTTGAAAAATAAATCCTAATGTTAGGTATACCAATACAGCATAGAAAAATACAACCCAAAAAAGAACAAAAAAATAGAATAAAATAAAATAATCCAGCTAACGTTACCTATAAATACACAAAGCAAGGGCTATGTCAAAATTATTGCAGAGAATTCCTGGATAAGGCTCAAGTTACAGTTGCTAGCAAGTTAATTGCAACTCGTTGTCTGATAGGCTAAACGGATCAACTAACTTTACTTTGCTTAAAAACTGCTAAATGCAAAAACGCGAATTAACACCACTGCCTCAGAAATCATTACAATAAGTGAAAATTATTCCTACCTTAGTCTCTGGTGACGTTAGAGAAGAAATCCACGTTTATGCAATGTGTAAACTCAGAGCTTTTGAAAAAGCAACGTCCCGTTTTACCGCTCTCTGGGTGACTGTTCAAATGAAATCTGGATTTTCATTGGATCCCGCCAAGCAGTTAAAACATTAACCAATCGGCATAGTCTTTTTTTTTTTTTTCATCACGGATCCATCCTTTTTAATATTCCTACATGTTGGTGATTGTTCGGAAAAAGTATGTAGATTCAGAATGTCGAAAAGAAAATCGTATTGCTTTCAAAATTGCCACGGAGAAGAAAGAAAGATTCCCCTTCGTACTCGGACCAGGTGGAAAAAAAGGTAAACAAAAGGATTTTTGTAATCATTTTTTTTATTGGCGGGTGTTCTAAAAGTCAGTGTCTGTAAATATTATGCAGCCTTTATGGCCTAATAATTGTATGTATTTTATGTCATGATAAAATAGTCCCTTGTGGCTGTGTTGTTCCATAGCTGTGCATGTTGTTTATGGTCAGGAATATCTGTTATGAACAGGATAACATTGCTATAAATATACATAACATCTGTGATAGCTGGTAAAGTTTATGCCTTCACAACCTATGGAGATGGCTTCTCAGAAAAAGTAATGTTCTACCAATAAAAGACACCAATATAAATCTAAGCAATAAAAATCTAAGGTTGAGAACTGCTGATCTAAACTAATTATAAAGTAGTCTAGAGTTGTGAAGCTGTTTCTCACATAATGTTGCTTCTCAAACTGTATAGGAAAATTGCAAAATATCTACATGACTTGGAAGGGGAAACTTCCAGAGTGCCACTAATGATGTAAGTACTACGCTATAAAATAAATAAAAAAAAATACAAAGGAAAAGTTAGAAGATAATTCAAAAATTGTGGCGAGTATTGTACATTGATGTGATAAAATGCAAGTTTTGTTCAGCACAATAACATTGAAGGATTTCTTATCTTTTGAAAAGAAACTAGTCAACTTTAATGGACTGTTCTATTGTCTTTCTCTTTTGTATATTTACTTTTTCCCTGACTTAGGAGGATGTTTCACACTCACCAAAGGGGACTGAAGAATCCACCCCCACCAATGTAGGCATCCAGGTAGACATGTTTAGAGTAAATGGTATTATTCTGTTAAAATAGGCCTATTGTTTTTTTTCTTTTACATAATTGAATAATGTATTTCTCTCTTTTAGGACGATGTACTATTACAACCAGAGACCATTAGAGAGTCACCATCCATAGAAAAACAGGTGAAATGTTTTATTTAACTGTCCTCTAGCTATCAGTATTTGGATACTGAGGATTATCAAAGCCCATTCTTTTGATTTTTATGAACTGATGTATTGTCTTCTTTTAGGATATGTCATACCTCACAGAAAGTGAAGAACAGTCACAATCACCGGACACTAATGTGAGATTTCTTCATTTGAAAAGAACCAACTCTTAATACTTGAAACTGTATTTCTTAAATAACATTCTCTTGACTTGACATTTATTTTTTCATTTTGTGCCCTCATCAAGGTCCTTCTACCTATGATGACAGGGCAGCCTATACCCATAGAACAACAGGTAAAAATAAGTTTTAGAGGTTTTAGTTTATGAAAATTATATTGTAAACATTAGTTTATATAAAATATATATTTAACAAAACATTTTGTAATCAAACTGCTAGAAAATCAAAGCCATAAATTTAAACAAACTGTGTTTCAAATATAAGGTTGATAGCTCAAAAAAATTACTTTCAGTAATATATTTTGGTTGGGCACTAAGTTCTCCCCATGTCATCAAAGCTCCACTGGTACACACAGTAGTGTTTTTCTGTCTCAAATATTACACACACACACACACACACGATTTTTATAATTACAAACATAAAAACCACACTCTAACATCCATACTAACACACCCACACAATTATAGTAGCATCATTTATCCATTTGGCTCTATAATATGCAGAAGCAGAAAACAGGAATAAAGTGAGTATCTGTTTTATAGACAACGGTACCATCTGGTAAAAAATAGTCAAGTTATATTTTTAAGCCTGGCCAAAACTATTTTATGTCCCTAAAGTGCAAAATATATTTATTAAAGGAAATAAATGTGAAATTAAAAAAAAAAAAAAATGAAAAAGACAAAAATGTCCATAAGGACACACAAAGGTTAAAAAGTATTGTTCTTTTTAGGATTACAGCCCAATGTCACATTCACCAGAGACTGCGGAAGAGGGGACCTCATCAGAAGTACAGGTAAAAAATAAATGTACCCCAAACTATATGTAAATCAGGATTGTTGTAGATAATTTTGCTTTACATTGTTTTATGTTTGTGTATAAAAATTGTCCCTAAATAGATATGTGAATTTTAGATCAGATGCTTAAATCAGTATGTAACATAATGCATTGTTGATGAGTTTAAAAATATCAACATAGGAATATCAACATTTAACCTAACAAATTTCTTCTGGTATACACTTTGCTTATGATCACTAATTTGATTCTTTCCCTCTTGTGACAGAATAGCAAACAATCAAACCATGCCTCTTCAGGTCCCTCAAATGACCATGTCACAGATGCCAGTTGGTTGAACATCCTCGCATTTTCCGTGAAGCACAATGTAACAGGGGCTTTAATGGAGGACCTGCTGAAGCTGTTAAGGTTATGTAGTGGGGATACTGGAGGCATCCCACGTAGCAAGTACATGTTAGAAATGGCTTTTAAAGACTTTGTAGACAAACCGGAATACCATCATTATTGTGGTGTTTGCAGCTCTTACATTGGCCTTTCAATGTCAAAGGACAGTGAATTAAAATGTCAGATTTGCTCAGCAACCCAAACTGTGAGACAAAGTTTAGAGTTGGGTCAGTTTTTTATTTGTATACCTTTGAGGGATCAAGTTAAAGTTCTTTTGGAGAATGAACCTCTTACAAATCATTACAATGACCAACACAGAGATGGAATAACAGATATTTCTGATGGGAAGTTGTACAAAGATCTGAAATCAGTTAGCGATTCTTTCGTTTCACTGTCATTCAGTTGTGATGGAGTGCCTGTGTTTCAGTCATCTAAATTCAGCATCTGGCCATTACTATGCTCTGTTAATGAAGTACCCCCAGAGAAAAGAGATAAAAATGTCATATTATGTGCCTTGTGGTTTGGGTCATCTAAACCAGTAATGACTAGCTTCCTCAAACCTTTTGTGGAGGAATGCAAAACTCTTGGACAAACAGGTCTTCAGTGGCAGGATCCAGTAGATCAGTCAGTCAAAACAGCAAAGGTTTATGCATTATGTGCCATATGTGATGCTGTTGCACGACCTTTACTGCAAAATTTCAAACAGTTTAATGGAGAGTATGGGTGTGGGCACTGTCTTCATCCAGGTGTTCAAGTGAAAAAAGGCAATGGGACTGTGCGAGTGTATCCTAGTTTGGAGGAGATGCCAGACCTTAGAGATCATGACACAACTGTGCAAATAGGTGAGATTGCCCAAAATACTGAACAGAGGATTTTGGGCATAAAAGGGACATCTCCAATTGTGGACTTGCCCTATTTTGACCTGATCAATGGCATGGTCCCTGATTACATGCACTGTGTGTTGCTTGGGGTTTGCCGGCAAATAGCCTCTTTATGGTTTGATTCCAAGAGCTACAGAAAGCCATGGTATATTGGCTTGAACACTGCAAAAGTGGATGGAAATCTTTTGGCTATCAAACCTCCAAGCATTTTTTCCCGAACTCCACGGTCTATTGTTGAGCGAAGGTTTTGGAAAGCTCATGAATGGCAGAATTGGCTTTTATATTACAGTTTGCCTGTCCTGAAAGGGATACTTCCAAACAAGTATCTTTGCCACTGGGCTTTACTTGTGGAGGGTGTGAGCATTTTGCTAGGTTCAGACATTAGCCAAGAGGATATTGACCATGCTCATGAGGCTCTTGAGCTTTATGTAAAATCAGTCCATTCTTTGTATGGCGAAGATCAGGTGACCTACAATGTGCATTTACTCCTGCATTTGACTAAGAGTGTTGAACATTTGGGTCCTCTCTGGGCACAGTCTGCTTTCATGTTTGAGAGCTATAATGGCTACTTGCTCAATCAAGTCAAAAGCAGTAATGCAGTGCCTCAGCAGCTTTGCAAGAGAGTAGCATGGTCTCGGGCATTGCCACGCATAGCTAAGGCCTGCTCATGTAATGATGTCTCACCTGAAATGAAATCATTCTACACAGACATGACCTCCACTGAACATCATGTAAGGAACTATGCTAGATATGACAAGGTGACTGCACTTGGACTGCCAAAGATTAGGCCAGTGTCTGAAAAAGATATAAATGCATTGCATGCACTGATAGATGTACCCGGGACCTCTATTGGCAGGTACTATAACAGAATGGTTGTCAATGGAGAGGTCATTCACAGCCAAACATACACAAAGACAAAGAAAAGGAACAACTCTGTTGTGATATTGAAAGATGGCAGTATTTTCAAAGTTTCGTACTTTCTCTGTGTCAGTGATAGCCAACATCATCTATATGCAGTTGGCAAATTTGGAAATTGTACAGTGCAGAAGCTGGTTCGAGGATGTACTGTCAAAACATCACTGACCTTTATGAGGACTGTTCATTTTCCCACAGGATTTGAAAGAGCAGTTGACAGCAATGACATTGTCACGGTCTGTATTTACATTAATTGTGAACAGTCTGGGCCTGTTGTTTGGAACAAATAATAACATATTATTGTAAATGAACAAAGTGAGTCATGTGTTTCTAAAACAGTGACTAAAATGTTGAAAATTAAAATTTGAAAACTGGCTGAAAACATTTTACAGAAAGCCATTGTTATGTGACATGAACTATATGGTGGTGATGTGCATGAATCACATTGACATTTTGGAAAGTTTTATGTTTGTAGTTGCAAAGATAACTGTTGCATATACTAAACTATCTGGAGATGTTGGATTTTAAAGGGAAAATATATTGAAAAATGCAAAATAAATAATTTTGTAATTAAAATGTGTATGTGCTGTGTGTGTGTGTGTGTGTGTGTGTGTGTGGGCTGACATATATTACATTGTGGGGACCAATTGTGGCCCCACGATGTAATAAAAACCTGAGATCACCTACATTGTGGGGTCCAGCCAGCGGTCCCCACGAGGGAAATGGATTAATAAACATACTAAAAGATGTTTTTTTGAAAATGTAAAAATGCAGAATGTTTCCTGTGATGGGTAGGTTTAGGGATAGGGGTAGTGTAGGGGGATAGAAAATACGGTTTGTACAGTATAAAAACCATTACGCCTATGGAGAGTCCCCACTAAGATAGGTACGCCTGTTTGTGTTTGTAGTTTATCCTCCAGGTTCGTTCTGTCCACATATGGGGACATTATATTTTAGTGAGTTCCTCTGACACCATAAATGTCACAGTCTGGATGTCCTGTAAAGAGCACATTCAGGGCTTTTCAGAGATACCAAATGTTTGGAGGTTTCACCAGGGCAACAACTTCTCCTTGGACTTTAAAAATGACTTAATGATCAAATGTATGACTTTTATGGAAACATGATAATATTGTTTAATTATCATTTAAATGTGACTAATTTTTTAATTGTTTGTTATAGATCAACATCTCAGGAAAATGTTATGGGGTTTCTAATCAAAATATGACTTTCTGTTACAAAACAGAGCATTGATTTCATACATGACCTTTGTAGAGGACACCAGGACTTAAATCATGTTTATCAGGCATTTTAGGAGACACAAGTGATTAGAGAAAGAAATTATATATCAATATTACTATGAAATAATACATATTAATAAGAAAATGTTGGGGAAAACCCATGTATGGACATTTTACCCATATATTGCATAAAGTAAAATGGTGTACCAATTAATTCCATTATATCTTTAATAAAATAGTTTAAAGATGATTCTATGGAAGCCCGTTTCCGCCACTAAAAAAAAAAAAAAAAAAAAACGGCCACTAAAAAAAAAAAAAAAGCCACTAAAAAAAAAAAAGATTAATTGCGACTTTTTATCTCAGAATTGCGAGTTATGAAGTCAGAATTGCGAGATATAAAGTCGCAATTGCGAGTTATAAAGTCAGAATTCTGAGATATAAAGTCGCAATTGCGTGATATAAAGTCAGAATTCTGAGATATAAAGTCGCAATTGCGAGTTATAAAGTCAGAATTCTGAGATATAAAGTCGCAATTGCGTGATATAAAGTCAGAATTCTGAGATATAAAGTCGCAATTGCGTGATAAAAAGTCAGAATTCTGAGATATAAAGTCGCAATTGCGTGATAAAAAGTCAGAATTCTGAGATATAAAGTCGCAATTGCGTGATAAAAAGTCAGAATTCTGACTTTATTTCTCGCAATTGCGACTTTATATCTCAGAATTCTGACTTTTTCTCACTACTGTGAAACGTTATTTCTCACAGTTCTTACTTTGCTTGCGTTTCCTTTCATTGCGACTGACCATCAGGATTACTGTTTTGTTATTATTATACATTAAATAGACCATCAGGATTGCTGCTTTGTTATTATTATACATAAAATAGAGGACATCATAAAGGATTATTTTTAGCGCCGATTTACCAATAAAGAAATACTGATTTTACTGAAGGAGACACATAAAGATTAGTCTCCGGACATATGCATATAGAATGTTTCCACGGTAACCTTGTACACAGCGTTTCAAGGAGAAAAAACAGCTTTTACTGCCATCTAGTGAGCTTAATACTAAAACAACCAATACCTATCATGTTTCATTAACTTTGCAACTCAAGGGTAGAATCATGCAATTCTGCAAATTACAGTCGAGGTATTTGGGCAATAAAAGTTGTTTTTAACAGAATGGATACAGTAATGAATTTTACACAATAATAACAATATAATAATAATCATAATAAGAAGAAGAATCAGATGTGGCGGAGGCGCAATAAATCAGACAAAGCTGAAGTGGCACATTTTATACACCAGCAGCTTCAGACTTCACGGCAGCACGGCTATCGTTGGATGCACTGTTACAAACAGAGATACTGACCATCAGTTAATTGCGAGAAAAAAAGTCAGAATTCTGACTTTTTATCACGCAATTGCGACTTTATATCTCAGAATTCTGACTTTTTATCACGCAATTGCGACTTTTTATCTCAGAATTCTGACTTTTTATCACGCAATTGCGACTTTTTATCTCAGAATTCTGACTTTATATCACGCAATTGCGACTTTATATCTCAGAATTCTGACTTTTTATCTCGCAATTGTGACTTTACATCTCAGAATTCTGACTTTTTATCACGCAATTGCGACTTTACATCTCAGAATTCTGACTTTTTATCACGCAATTGCGACTTTACATCTCAGAATTCTGACTTTTTAATCACGCAATTGCGACTTTACATCTCAAAATTCTGACTTTTTATCTCGCAATTGCGACTTTATATCTCAGAATTCTGACTTTATAACTCGCAATTCTGAGATAAAAAGTCGCAATCTTTTTTTTTTTTTCTTTTTTAGTGGCTTTTTTTTTTTTTTTTTTTTTTTTTTTTTTTTAGTGGCGGAAACGGGCTTCCATATGATTCTCAACTAAGTGTGGTAAAAAAACAAAACATTGTTTTGTCATTTCATGTCATTTTAGGCCTGGTGTCCACTTACGAGTGACCCACCTCCCCACCCCCAGTACAGCTTTACACTGATTGATAAACTTTACACTGTTTTATACATGTTAAGAGATATGGTGGACATTCATATGAAATTAGCATTATTTCCCTATATTTTTACAACATATAAGGCTTTAGTTGTATGTATGACATATATGACTGAAAATACATTAATATTATGCAATTTGTATATGTGGTTTTTGCAGCACATATGTTCCTTACAATAATCTCTTGAAACATATAAGTAACACATATGTTTTAAACAAAACTTTTCCATATGGGTAGTGCTGCTGTAAACATTAACATCACACACATTTGCTGATCATATTAAGCAGATTCATGATATGCTAAGAGTGAGACCATCATCAACTGAAGTGCTGTTGTTATCAGACACGAATTTGCTTTCATAATTTGCTTTTTTATAATCTGGAGCATTTTTAAAGAAATCGGATATTTGTCTTTGACTACCATTTGAACTACTTATTATTTTCTCATTTGAATAATCTAATTTTAACAGTGAGATCACTGACACAATGAATTATATTTATTTCTCAAAGTCACAAATCACATTTGATATTTAGGCCCAATCCCAATTCTACCCCTTCCCCTTTCCCTTTCCCCTTTGTTTTGCGCGTTCACGTGAAGGGGTAGGGGTGTCCCAATTCTCATTTGGTTGGAGGGGAAGGGTAGGGGGAAGGGCCAGGTAGCCCTTCAAACGATGATTTTTCGGGACCACATTTCAGACGAAGGGGTATGATAAATTTCCAACATGGCCGAGCGAGCGAGCAGAGAGACCCATAAATGTAAGTATTTTTTTTATGGTAAACAGTATTTTAGTAATAAATAATCACTTGTTTTATGTTGCCTTTAATCTTGTGTTCATGTATACGGTTATGTTCTCCGAAAAAAGATTTGTTAAAATCGCTATGAAAAAAAGTTCGCTAATGTTTTTTACTTTATGATAGTTCCACAACATATTTTTTTATATTTTATTGAAACCTGCGTTGATTTGACAACATAAATTCAAATCCGGTGGCAGATAACTTGTCTTTTTGCCGCATACCTGATTAATGTATTGTTTTGTTGTGTTACGTCCATAAATACGTGTACGTTACATGATGTAAACAAAAAGTGCATTCAGTTTGCGTGCTTATTCATCAGTATTGTATGTTCTGTATCAACCAGGGACTCCTGAGGAAACACGCAGAATCATACGTTTTCGTGCAGAAAACGAGCAGCGTTTCTTGAAATCGAAATGCACAGCAAAACGTGTGATGACGTGTAATGGTCTAGTAGTGGTGTCCCATTTTTTAGGGGAATATTTTCAGCCCTACCCCTTGACACTCTGTTTCAAGGGCAAGGTGAAGGGGTAGGCGTAGGGGGAAGGGGAAGGGGAAGGGGTATAAAATAGAATTGGGATTGGGCCTTAATCATTTTTAAAATAAAATTGGAAAATAAAAAACAACTATTTTAAGTTGAGTCATCTTAAATTCCAGTGCAGTGAGGCAGCTGTCAGCAGGTGGTGCTGCAGCACCCCTAGTTCCCACAGCCATAACTCCAACTAAACAAATTCTATAGCAGGGATGGGCAACTTCAGTCCTGGAGGGCCACTGCCCAGCAGAGTTTAGCTCCAACCCTAATCAAACACACCTGAACCAGCTAATCAAGGTCTTTAGGATTAGTAGAAAGTTATAGGCAAGTGCGTTTTTATCAGGGATGGAGATAAACTCTGCAGGACACTGGCCCTCCAGGACCGGAGTTGCCCATCCCTGTTCTATAGGATTAGAGTCGGGTGTATTTTATTAGGGTTTAGGGCTGCCCCCTAATAGTCGACTAACCGTTAGTCAACTTGAAGAGGCTTGGTCGACCAAGATTTTATTAATCGGTTAGTCGCAGAAAAAAAAATCTCCACAGGAAGTGGCGAGGTCACGCAGTCCTAGAGGCACAGATCATTAACTGCAGGAAATCCAAACATTCACCTTTCATTTATCAACCTCAAATATGGCTTATCACTTGAAACATGTAAGTCGCAACTTTAGTCCATTCTCTTTAATGTTTGCCTATAGATAAATTTGCGCTATTATTTGGCGCATATCCAAGTGTTTGTGTGGAGAGCGTGTTTACTGCATGACATGGAGGCGCTGGTGTGATCACTGCACTTAACTTAAAATACTCCGTCATTTTTGGTCATAAGAGTAATGCAAAATGTAAAGGGTCTACTTTTATTTCTGTAAACTCACAATAACAGCAAAACGTTGTGCTTTTGTAAAACAATGAAAGCAATCAGGATGCGTTTTCTGATCTCGGTCTCGGTGAACTTGAGCTCGTAACAAGCATGAACCGAAACTCATCGTATAGGCTGCTTTCCTCACAGACACAATAAATATATCTATAGCTTGGAATGTCTACTTTTAAACGAGCCAATTCAAATGGAAAATAAATATTCTCAGATTATGTAATCCATATGAAACTTGCATATAGGCGCGTCCACTACTGCGGAGATGAGAGATGAGTCAGCATTGTTGACTTAATCTCTGCAGCCGAAAACACAGAAAACATTATCAATAAATTATTAAAATGTTTAGACAGTCTCCTTGCTGTTTTTTCACGACACTTTCATAATCGTTACGTTTGCCGGTGCACTGTGGCAAGCTTTATGCATGTGTTTGAGCACTGATTAGGCTATGTATACATAAGATTAAAGACTCATTATTATGATTTATGGCTTATTAATATAAATGCGCGATTAGTCGACTAATGGCTTAAATGAACGACTACTGGTCGACTAGAAAAATCTTTAGTCGAGGGCAGCCCTATTAGGGTTAGAGCTAAACTCTGCAGGACAGCGAACCTTAAGGGCCAGAGTTGACCACCCCTGCATAAGAGAATATTCTGCTATAAAAATATTGTAATTTTCAAACCTCAAAAAAAATCCTCCTCACTGCAAAAATAGCATTTTTTGAATCAAAGTGACCAAAACATCTTGTTTTTTTGCTACCTGCAATTTCTGACATTATAATTTAACAACATTTCCATTGGACCATCTCCACCATAAAAACAATATATGTAACAATGGTATAAAAAACAGTATTGAAAAGCTAAAAGAGGATGTGATGTAAGAGTACAAGCATTTCTCTTAATTTAAAGAATACTTTATATATTAAAAAATATTATTAGAATATCTCAAATATTTATTAGACAGTAGGCAAGGCAAGAGTTCACACTAAAAGCAACTCTCGGCTTCCTAGTGATCACCACACTGTCTGCCTCTGATGGCTTCCAGTCACCACCTTGGACTTATAAGTTTCTATTTGCATTCTGAGCAGTTTTGAGATATTGAGTTATTTGAGATATTGAGACCCTTCTGTTTAAAAAAAATACAAATTAGCACAGTGCAAGGTATCTTTTTTTTTTTTTTCAGAAAACAAATGGCTTTCAATAAATTAGTTATTGACCATTAATATGTATGGTGTGTTTGTAAATACACACACAAAAAAAACATTTTTTCATTTTTATTTAGAAAAAAAAAGAAAATGTTGATCAAAAGAATCTAACACTTCAAACTTCAAAGTCTTTTTGTGACACTGGATTGCACAGTTTTCATTCAGGAGAAATTTTTTCATACATGCACACATATACCACATATGCACGCATACATATGCCGCACAGACACATTATACAGATACACACACCAAATGCAAAGGAGTCTAACTTAGCCTCCTCCCAAGTCTTATCAAAAATCATCCCAATCACCTCTGTACTCTTTCGCCATGTTTATGTTTGTTTCTTCTATTATTTATGCGATGCAGAACTCCCTAAACTGCCACACTCTATATCTCTCCATTCAAATCCTCCTTTCAACCGCTCTCCCCGAAAGTGCTGTCGAAAGGCACATAATTACCATAATAACCTATATATAAAAGCCCATGTTGTATTATTACAATAGCGTGAACGGTTGAAAAGTTAAGTTATGGGGTAACACTTTACAATAAGGTTGTATTAGTTAACATTAGTTAATGCATTAATTAACATGAACTAACCATGAACAACACCTCTGTTCAGCATTAGTTATTATTTATTTACGTTAATTCACGCACATATATCAATGCTTCTATTTACGTTAATAGTGCAAGTAGTTAACGTTAGTTAATGCATTAAACATTAGTTCAACTTTGTTAACGTTAACTCACGCATATATGAATGCACCTATTCATGTTAACAGCGCAATTAGTTAACATTAGTTAATGCATTAGTTAACTTGAACTAATCACGAACAATCTCTGTAAATAGCCTTAATGTTTTAAGGTTAACTTAGTGTACATATTTAGCTACATTAGTTAATGTAGCAGTTGACAAACTAAGGGTGAACATTTCTAACTCACCATCTTACCTGAACATTAACAGATATGTTGTTCATGTTTATATGCACTTTACTATCATTACTTAACCTTAACAAAGCATTTATTAATGAATTTGTGAACCTTATTGTAAAGTGTACACTAGTTCAACATTAACTGATGAGTTACTAACATTTGTAGACCCTTTATTAACATGACTTACCATTAACAAAGCATTTATTAATGAATTTGTGAACCTTATTGTAAAGTGTACACTAGTTCAACATTAACTGATGTGTTACTAACATTTGTAGACCCTTTATTAACATGACTTACCATTAACAAAGCATTTATTAATGAATTTGTGAACCTTATTGTAAAGTGTACACTAGTTCAACATTAACTGATGAGTTACTAACATTTGTAGATCCTTTATTAATATGACTTACCATTAACAAAGCATTTATTAATGAATTTGTGAACCTTATTGTAAAGTGTACACTAGTTCAACATTAACTGATGTGTTACTAACATTTGTAGACCCTTTATTAACATGACTTACCATTAACAAAGCATTTATTAATGAATTTGTGAACCTTATTGTAAAGTGTACACTAGTTCAACATTAACTGATGTGTTACTAACATTTGTAGGTTCATTACAAAGCAGTCATTATTGATTTTATTGAACTCTAAATGAGTGAAAGCTTAAATTTTCATAATCTTTATTACAATACATAACAGTGGTATAACAATTTAGATGTATTACAAATCAATAAAAAGACAACTGGAAATTAATTTACACAACTGTGTAAAAGTGTTTTTGATTTATTTAAAATAAGAAAAAAATAATGAGTGTTTCAAAAGAGTAAAATAAGGAGGATCTGGGAGTGAGCAAGCATGGTCAAGTTAGGCTGGACAAATAGTGAGTAATCACCTTTGGAATTTATTCAGCTTTGTGTTTTAAAGGTGATATTTTCGATTAATGTCCTTCAGCAGTCTTCCAAGAGGACCATTTCTGTGTCGGTTTCCTAGCCAATAAGTCCACTCTATCAGCTTTAGATGTTGTTTTAGTAGGTCCTCTGTCCTATTTCCTCTAAGACGCCATATTTTTCCTTTGTAAGTTAACCATGCTCTTTCCAGATTCTGTGTATGGCTGCCTGTTCTTGGATCTACAAAACACTGATTATGCTTCACAGGAAAGTGATTATAGCCAAGATTGGTTAGGACCCCTCTGTAAGCACGCCATTCATCACTAAGTATGGAACTTCCAGGATGCACATGTTGTACAATAAGTGGGATAAGGTGATTTCGGGACCTTTGATGAACAAGTTTTAGAATGGGCTTGCTATTTCCTGGTGCAACCCCCAGCATCCCAAAGACCCACTTTCTTCTACGCCAAGTCTTTGCGAACCTTCCACGTCCATACTGGAAAACAAGTATACAAGTATACAATATTTAAAAATACAAACCTTTCAAAATCATTTTTAGGTCATTCAAAATGGATTCACAAAAATGCAATTATTCTATACATTCTAACACTCATCAGTCTATTACTCATTCTAACACACTTTAAACTCATCAGTTTGTTAGTCCAACCATTATGCCCTTATCTTGGGGTATCAAATAAGGGAGGCATCTTCTTTTTTTTTCTTTTTTTTTTCTTTTTTTTTTGCAAAATGGCAAATTTTGCAAAATGTACAGTGTTTGGGGTACTCCAGACCAGGACCACGATTAGAAAACAGTGTGCTACCTAGAGAACTTGCTACAGAGAACAATGTAAAACACAACTTCACACGCTTGTGACGAAAGTTGCTTTCATCAATCATAACGAACTCCCTGGGGTGTCCTATCGTTAGGCCCTTCCTTCTGGCATACGACTGTATAGAATCTTTACAAATAGCTCGAACCTTTTTGGCCATGCTGCTGAGTGTACGTGAGCTTCCAGCAATGCCGTCTTCAATCATGTCGATTTGTCTCAACTGAAGGCCTTGAGCAAACCTTTGTTAACAAAAGAGACAAAAATGAACTGTTGGTATTTCTGGTCAACTTCAAAATTATAAACATAACAGACTATAACATGTTTTTTTTTAAATTAGACTATAGCATGTTTTTTTTATTTAAACATACCGATATATGAACTTCATCCAGGAGAATAAATTACACTTTGACTTGGCAAAAAGTGATCCACATCTCACTGATTTGAATCTTCCCTTATGTCCCTTCCGTGCACAAGACCTTTAATCATAATAAACATTCTAGTGAGACCCTGTGTCATATTTGTTAAAATTTTCCTAATACTATAGCAGACATTTAAAATTGTCCATATGTTTGGACAATAACATTATGAATGATTAAAAAGATAATTTAATCAAGCAAGCTCTGGTTAAAACGTTAGTTTAAATAATAATAATAATACATACCAAACATAGTTGTCGGCTTTGTTGGGTTTATGAGTCAGCTTCATTGTATGTTGACATAAATTGCACTTTATTTTTGCTTTAAGCAATTTTTTTTTCTGGAGCCATTTAATCAACTTCAATTTCTTCCTCTTTGTTTGACGTCCTTCAATCATTGACAGCAGTTTTTTATTTAATGACCGACCCATGTCACCTTAGAAATACATTTAAAAAAAATGTAAAAGTATTTAAAATAATAATAATATTAACAAATAAATGTATATTTAGTATGCATGCAACAAATGATTTATACATACTCAACATGCAGAACAAATACATTAATGACTGAAAACTGTAATTTCCAATTTTAATAAATATTATCATTATTAGCTATATTAAGATATGTTATGCA
The DNA here is from genome assembly GCF_018812025.1 of Megalobrama amblycephala. Lineage (NCBI taxonomy): Eukaryota > Metazoa > Chordata > Actinopteri > Cypriniformes > Xenocyprididae > Megalobrama > Megalobrama amblycephala. The sequence goes on from NC_063065.1 coordinate 9,484,942, forward strand.
GTTTTTGTATTATGGGCAAGGTATCAGTAGCTATAAATAACAGTAACAGTGTTGTACCATATATGCATTTCATGTTAAAAGCTGTAATAAATAATAATAATAATAATAATAATAATAATAAAAAAAAAATCTTACATGATGTTTCTCTGGATTGTTCGTAATTTCCCCCCGTTGCATCTGTAATCGGCGCAGGCTTTTTATCAGGAAGTGACGTTCCGGACCGGAACTAAAAATCCCTCGGGAAAATCTCTCTATAACATTTTAATATCCTACAAGACAAACTTCTCATTAACTTTGAAATTGTTGAGTGATTATATGTAGTTGTATAGAAGCCACCAGTCATTGTGATTTCAGCTTCGTTTAAAAAAAAAAAATAAAATAAAATAAGAAAAGAAAAACTACACTACCCACAATCCTTAAGCACGTTCCAAAAAAAGAGCGGCCAGAGGTTATCTAGTGGATACTGGTAGACTTTGCAGGTGTTGAAGGCGGTTGAAGGCCAAAGCAAGTTTGATGATGGCGAGTGTACAGACAGATGACATTTTAGACTCTTGTCATCAGACCAGAGGGAGACAGAAGAAGAAACAGTCTCGGGATGAACGCACAGAAAAATCCGGTAAATTATGCACGTTTTATCAGCTACCTTACTGGATATGTTTTTCAAACGAAACTACTGAGAAATTGTTGATCCTGGTTTGAATGTTAGCAACAACTGAGAAAACGAAACGAAACGAAAAATTTAACTTAAAATTTTAACAACTTTGAACTATGAAAACTCTCTCTCTCTCTCTCTCAATTTAAATTTTTTCAATTCAATTCGCTTTATTGGCATGACATTTAGATACATATTGCCAAAGCATTGCATAAAGCAAAACAAAAACAAATAAACATGCAAACAAGAACATATATAAAATGCATTCATATATATATATATATATATATATATATATATATATATATATATATATATATATGTTTTTATACACATATTGATAGTATTATAATATGGATGTGTTCACTCAGTACCTCTTAGTTTGTGGCACTTATAAATATGTTGTGCTACTAAAGAGGAAGAAGGTCCTTCACCAAGTAATATTCTCAGTTTGTCAGTTTCATGGAGTGACATGTTCTCTCTCTCTCTCTCTCTCTCTCGTAACGTCATGTTACATAATGTGTTCAGGATGATTTTCTGCTATAAATAAAGCAAGTGAAACATGCTCTTTATATTAATACTAAGATCCTTTTATTTTCTAGATAAACCAACTGAAACAGCGCCAACTGTTTCAATAGCTTTGGCTAAAGCCAAGGCAGAGACTGACACCTTGAGGGTGAAATGTCAGTATCTGCAGGAGAAAATAGAAGATTTGACAAAAGAACGAGATTTCCTTAGACAACAATTGTCAGAAGGTAGTTGTTGTGAAAGTTTTGTGTTGTTTTAGTGTTAAAATGTTTTTAATCTGAATTAAGAAGATGTAACAGGAAGTGGTGGTGATGTTGATATAGACTTTTTTGACATTTGAAGTGAAGTTAACATGTGAACTAGTCACAAATGCTGGCATGCAGTATATGAGTATTAACTGTTCTTTTTTTCTTTTTTTTCTTTTCTTTTTTTTTAAAGCCATCAAAGTGGACAACATGCCTGACAAAAATAAGGATAAGCCTGTAGACATTGCCAAAAGAATGAAAATCTCTCAAGAGTATTCAGGAAGTGACCCTTCTGGTTCTGACTCTTCTGACTCTTCTGACTCTGAGTCATCTAGTTCAGACTCTTCAAGGGAGGAGAAGAAGAAAAGAAAGAAGAAGGCAAAGAAAGTAAAGAAAAGAGTAAAAAAACAGAAGAAAAACAAGCAGATGAGTAAATTCTGTCAAAGGTGTAGGTTGTGCAAACTAAAATCATTTAATAATTGTTTTTATATCAGGAATGTGAAACTTGGTATATTTGTTGTGTAGTTCACCATTAAATACTCATTGACACATTAACATCTTCTTAATGTGATTACTAGAAAGCTAACAATTGCAGACATTTATTTTTATTTATTTTTTAATCTTTTTAAAATCTTTTTTTACTGTCTATTTTAGTTACCGAACCATGGCAGGTGGTAAAGCGGTACAAATCAGTGTTGGAGATTTTCAAAAGAGGAAGCAACATGGCTGAGGCTTTCAGAAAATACGGTGTGGACCGGAACACGATCGTGCAGAGTGCAGCTATTGCTGAACTGGCAATTGCTGCACCAGAAATATATGAGGAAATTAATGAAAAACATGGAAAGGGAGAGAAATTATCAAGCATTGTGCAGAAATGTCAAGACGCAATTGTGACAGACGTTCATCATGAACTTTCTATAACACACTCATTGACTCTTTCTGATGTTACATCAGCCATAGATAAGTCTTCATTTGACCTACTGATGATATTTCTGGCCAAAGAGCCCTAAATCATGAACTTTCTGTACATACTCATTGATTTCTTCTAAGGTTACTTCAGCCATACAGAAAGTCCAGTTTTGACCTAATGGACATATTTCTGGCCTAAGAATCGTTGATCTTGAACTTTCTATTTCTACCATTGACTCCTTCTGATGATACGTCAGCCATACCGTAGTGCGTATTAGACCTAATGGACATATATCTAGCCAAAGTGTGCTCGATTTTGAACTTTTTTATACATACTCAATGCCCATTTTAGGTCTACTGAAAATATTTCTGACAAATTAGTCCTTCATCATGAACTTTCTATAACACACTCATTGACTCTTTCTGATGTTACATCAGCCATAGATAAGTCTTCATTTGACCTACTGATCATATTTCTGGCCAAAGAGCCCTAAATCATGAACTTTCTGTACATACTCCCAAGAGTCAATCGATCATGGCCTAAGAGTCGTTGATCTTGAACTTTCTATTTCTACCCATTGACTCCTTCTGATGATACGTCAGCCATACAGTGTGCGTATTAGACCTAATGGACATATATCTAGCCAAAGTGTGCTCGATTTTGAACTTTTTTATACATACTCAATGCCCATTTTAGGTCTACTGAAAATATTTCTGACAAATTAGTCCTTCATCATGAACTTTCTATAACACACTCATTGACTCTTTCTGATGTTACATCAGCCATAGATAAGTCTTCATTTGACCTACTGATCATATTTCTGGCCAAAGAGCCCTAAATCATGAACTTTCTGTACATACTCATTGATTTCTTCTAAGGTTACTTCAGCCATACAGAAAGTCCAGTTTTGACCTAATGGACATATTTCTGGCCTAAGATCGTTGATCTTGAACTTTCTATTTCTACCCATTGACTCCTTCTGATGATACGTCAGCCATACAGTAGTGCGTATTAGACCTAATGGACATATATCTAGCCAAAGTGTGCTCGATTTTGAACTTTTTTATACATACTCAATGCCCATTTTAGGTCTACTGAAAATATTTCTGACAAATTAGTCCTTCATCATGAACTTTCTATAACACACTCATTGACTCTTTCTGATGTTACATCAGCCATAGATAAGTCTTCATTTGACCTACTGATCATATTTCTGGCCAAAGAGCCCTAAATCATGAACTTTCTGTACATACTCATTGATTTCTTCTAAGGTTACTTCAGCCATACAGAAAGTCCAGTTTTGACCTAATGGACATATTTCTGGCCTAAGAGTCGTTGATCTTGAACTTTCTATTTCTACCCATTGACTCCTTCTGATGATACGTCAGCCATACGTAGTGCGTATTAGACCTAATGGACATATATCTAGCCAAAGTGTGCTCGATTTTGAACTTTTTTATAGATACTCAATGCCCATTTTAGGTCTACTGAAAATATTTCTGACAAATTAGTCCTTCATCATGAACTTTCTATAACACACTCATTGACTCTTTCTGATGTTACATCAGCCATAGATAAGTCTTCATTTGACCTACTGACCTTATTTCTGGCCAAAGAGCCCTCGATCATGAACTTTCTGTACATACTCATTGATTTCTTCTAATGTTATTCAGCCATCAGAAAGTCCGTTTTGACCTAATGGACATATTTCTGGCCTAAGAGTCGTTGATCTTGAACTTTCTATTTCTACCCATTGACTCCTTCTGATGATACGTCAGCCATACCGTAGTGCGTATTAGACCTAATGGACATATATCTAGCCAAAGTGTGCTCGATTTTGAACTTTTTTATACATACTCAATGCCCATTTTAGGTCTACTGAAAATATTTCTGACAAATTAGTCCTTCATCATGAACTTTCTATAACACACTCATTGACTCTTTCTGATGTTACATCAGCCATAGATAAGTCTTCATTTGACCTACTGATCATATTTCTGGCCAAAGAGCCCTAAATCATGAACTTTCTGTACATACTCATTGATTTCTTCTAAGGTTACTTCAGCCAAACAGAAAGTCCAGTTTTGACCTAATGGACATATTTCTGGCCTAAGAATCGTTGATCTTGAACTTTCTATTTCTACCCATTGACTCCTTCTGATGATACGTCAGCCATACCGTAGTGCGTATTAGACCTAATGGACATATATCTAGCCAAAGTGTGCTCGATTTTGAACTTTTTTATACATACTCAATGCCCATTTTAGGTCTACTGAAAATATTTCTGACAAATTAGTCCTTCATCATGAACTTTCTATAACACACTCATTGACTCTTTCTGATGTTACATCAGCCATAGATAAGTTTTCATTTGACCTACTGATCATATTTCTGGCCAAAGAGCCCTAAATCATGAACTTTCTGTACATACTCATTGATTTCTTCTAAGGTTACTTCAGCCATACAGAAAGTCCAGTTTTGACCTAATGGACATATTTCTGGCCTAAGATCGTTGATCTTGAACTTTCTATTTCTACCCATTGACTCCTTCTGATGATACGTCAGCCATACAGTAGTGCGTATTAGACCTAATGGACATATATCTAGCCAAAGTGTGCTCGATTTTGAACTTTTTTATAGATACTCAATGCCCATTTTAGGGCTACTGAAAATATTTCTGACAAATTAGTCCTTCATCATGAACTTTCTATAACACACTCATTGACTCTTTCTGATGTTACATCAGCCATAGATAAGTCTTCATTTGACCTACTGATCATATTTCTGGCCAAAGAGCCCTAAATCATGAACTTTCTGTACATACTCATTGATTTCTTCTAAGGTTACTTCAGCCATACAGAAAGTCCAGTTTTGACCTAATGGACATATTTCTGGCCTAAGAGTCGTTGATCTTGAACTTTGTATTTCTACCCATTGAGTCCTTCTGATGATATGTCAGCCATACAGTAGTGCGTATTAGACCTAATGGACATACATCTAGCCAAAGTGTGCTCGATTTTGAACTTTTTTATAGATACTCAATGCCCATTTTAGGTCTACTGAAAATATTTCTGACAAATTAGTCCTTCATCATGAACTTTCTATAACACACTCATTGACTCTTTCTGATGTTACATCAGCCATAGATAAGTCTTCATTTGACCTACTGACCTTATTTCTGGCAAAAGAGCCCTCGATGATGAACTTTCTGGACATACTCATTGACTACTTCTGATGTTATATCAGCCATTCAGATGTTCCGTATTTGACCTAATGGACATATTTCTGGCCTAAGAATCGTTGATCTTGAACTTTCTATTTCTACCCATTGACTCCTTCTGATGATACGTCAGCCATACCGTAGTGCGTATTAGACCTAATGGACATATATCTAGCCAAAGTGTGCTCGATTTTGAACTTTTTTATACATACTCAATGCCCATTTTAGGTCTACTGAAAATATTTCTGACAAATTAGTCCTTCATCATGAACTTTCTATAACACACTCATTGACTCTTTCTGATGTTACATCAGCCATAGATAAGTCTTCATTTGACCTACTGATGATATTTCTGGCCAAAGAGCCCTAAATCATGAACTTTCTGTACATACTCATTGATTTCTTCTAAGGTTACTTCAGCCAAACAGAAAGTCCAGTTTTGACCTAATGGACATATTTCTGGCCTAAGAATCGTTGATCTTGAACTTTCTATTTCTACCCATTGACTCCTTCTGATGATACGTCAGCCATACCGTAGTGCGTATTAGACCTAATGGACATATATCTAGCCAAAGTGTGCTCGATTTTGAACTTTTTTATACATACTCAATGCCCATTTTAGGTCTACTGAAAATATTTCTGACAAATTAGTCCTTCATCATGAACTTTCTATAACACACTCTGACTCTTTCTGATGTTACATCAGCCATAGATAAGTCTTCATTTGACCTACTGATCATATTTCTGGCCAAAGAGCCCTAAATCATGAACTTTCTGTACATACTCATTGATTTCTTCTAAGGTTACTTCAGCCATACAGAAAGTCCAGTTTTGACCTAATGGACATATTTCTGGCCTAAGAGTCGTTGATCTTGAACTTTGTATTTCTACCCATTGAGTCCTTCTGATGATACGTCAGCCATACAGTAGTGCGTATTAGACCTAATGGACATACATCTAGCCAAAGTGTGCTCGATTTTGAACTTTTTTATAGATACTCAATGCCCATTTTAGGTCTACTGAAAATATTTCTGACAAATTAGTCCTTCATCATGAACTTTCTATAACACACTCATTGACTCTTTCTTATGTTACATCAGCCATAGATAAGTCTTCATTTGACCTACTGATCATATTTCTGGCCAAAGAGCCCTAAATCATGAACTTTCTGTACATACTCATTGATTTCTTCTAAGGTTACTTCAGCTATACAGAAAGTCCAGTTTTGACCTAATGGACATATTTCTGGCCTAAGAGTCGTTGATCTTGAACTTTGTATTTCTACCCATTGAGTCCTTCTGATGATATGTCAGCCATACAGTAGTGCGTATTAGACCTAATGGACATACATCTAGCCAAAGTGTGCTCGATTTTGAACTTTTTTATACATACTCAATGCCCATTTTAGGTCTACTGAAAATATTTCTGACAAATTAGTCCTTCATCATGAACTTTCTATAACACACTCATTGACTCTTTCTGATGTTACATCAGCCATAGATAAGTCTTCATTTGACCTACTGACCTTATTTCTGGCAAAAGAGCCCTCGATGATGAACTTTCTGGACATACTCATTGACTACTTCTGATGTTATATCAGCCATTCAGATGTTCCGTATTTGACCTAATGGACATATTTCTGGCCTAAGAATCGTTGATCTTGAACTTTCTATTTCTACCCATTGACTCCTTCTGATGATACGTCAGCCATACCGTAGTGCGTATTAGACCTAATGGACATATATCTAGCCAAAGTGTGCTCGATTTTGAACTTTTTTATACATACTCAATGCCCATTTTAGGTCTACTGAAAATATTTCTGACAAATTAGTCCTTCATCATGAACTTTCTATAACACACTCATTGACTCTTTCTGATGTTACATCAGCCATAGATAAGTCTTCATTTGACCTACTGATCATATTTCTGGCCAAAGAGCCCTAAATCATGAACATTCTGTACATACTCATTGATTTCTTCTAAGGTTACTTCAGCCATAAAGAAAGTCCAGTTTTGACCTAATGGACATATTTCTGGCCTAAGAGTCGTTGATCTTGAACTTTCTATTTCTACCCATTGACTCCTTCTGATGATACGTCAGCCATACAGTAGTGCGTATTAGACCTAATGGACATATATCTAGCCAAAGTGTGCTCGATTTTGAACTTTTTTATACATACTCAATGCCCATTTTAGGTCTACTGAAAATATTTCTGACAAATTAGTCCTTCATCATGAACTTTCTATAACACACTCATTGACTCTTTCTGATGTTACATCAGCCATAGATAAGTCTTCATTTGACCTACTGATCATATTTCTGGCCAAAGAGCCCTAAATCATGAACTTTCTGTACATACTCATTGATTTCTTCTAAGGTTACTTCAGCCATACAGAAAGTCCAGTTTTGACCTAATGGACATATTTCTGGCCTAAGAATCGTTGATCTTGAACTTTCTATTTCTACCCATTGACTCCTTCTGATGATACGTCAGCCATACAGTAGTGCGTATTAGACCTAATGGACATATATCTAGCCAAAGTGTGCTCGATTTTGAACTTTTTTATAGATACTCAATGCCCATTTTAGGTATACTGAAAATATTTCTGACAAATTAGTCCTTCATCATGAACTTTCTATAACACACTCATTGACTCTTTCTGATGTTACATCAGCCATAGATAAGTCTTCATTTGACCTACTGACCTTATTTCTGGCAAAAGAGCCCTCGATGATGAACTTTCTGGACATACTCATTGACTACTTCTGATGTTATATCAGCCATTCAGATGTTCCGTATTTGACCTAATGGACATATTTCTGGCCTAAGAATCGTTGATCTTGAACTTTCTATTTCTACCCATTGACTCCTTCTGATGATACGTCAGCCATACCGTAGTGCGTATTAGACCTAATGGACATATATCTAGCCAAAGTGTGCTCGATTTTGAACTTTTTTATACATACTCAATGCCCATTTTAGGTCTACTGAAAATATTTCTGACAAATTAGTCCTTCATCATGAACTTTCTATAACACACTCTGACTCTTTCTTATGTTACATCAGCCATAGATAAGTCTTCATTTGACCTACTGATCATATTTCTGGCCAAAGAGCCCTAAATCATGAACTTTCTGTACATACTCATTGATATCTTCTAAGGTTACTTCAGCCATACAGAAAGTCCAGTTTTGACCTAATGGACATATTTCTGGCCTAAGAGTCGTTGATCTTGAACTTTGTATTTCTACCCATTGACTCCTTCTGATGATACGTCAGCCATACAGTAGTGCGTATTAGACCTAATGGACATATATCTAGCCAAAGTGTGCTCGATGTTGAACTTTTTTATACATACTCAATGCCCATTTTAGGTCTACTGAAAATATTTCTGACAAATTAGTCCTTCATTATGAACTTTCTATAACACACTCATTGACTCTTTCTGATGTTACATCAGCCATAGATAAGTCTTCATTTGACCTACTGACCTTATTTCTGGCAAAAGAGCCCTCGATGATGAACTTTCTGGACATACTCATTGACTACTTCTGATGTTATATCAGCCATTCAGATGTTCCGTATTTGACCTAATGGACATATTTCTGGCCTAAGAATCGTTGATCTTGAACTTTCTATTTCTACCCATTGACTCCTTCTGATGATACGTCAGCCATACCATAGTGCGTATTAGACCTAATGGACATATATCTAGCCAAAGTGTGCTCGATTTTGAACTTTTTTATACATACTCAATGCCCATTTTAGGTCTACTGAAAATATTTCTGACAAATTAGTCCTTCATCATGAACTTTCTATAACACACTCTGACTCTTTCTGATGTTACATCAGCCATAGATAAGTCTTCATTTGACCTACTGATCATATTTCTGGCCAAAGAGCCCTAAATCATGAACTTTCTGTACATACTCATTGATTTCTTCTAAGGTTACTTCAGCCATACAGAAAGTCCAGTTTTGACCTAATGGACATATTTCTGGCCTAAGAGTCGTTGATCTTGAACTTTGTATTTCTACCCATTGAGTCCTTCTGATGATACGTCAGCCATACAGTAGTGCGTATTAGACCTAATGGACATACATCTAGCCAAAGTGTGCTCGATTTTGAACTTTTTTATAGATACTCAATGCCCATTTTAGGTCTACTGAAAATATTTCTGACAAATTAGTCCTTCATCATGAACTTTCTATAACACACTCATTGACTCTTTCTTATGTTACATCAGCCATAGATAAGTCTTCATTTGACCTACTGATCATATTTCTGGCCAAAGAGCCCTAAATCATGAACTTTCTGTACATACTCATTGATTTCTTCTAAGGTTACTTCAGCCATACCGAAAGTCCAGTTTTGACCTAATGGATATATTTCTGGCCTAAGAGTCGTTGATCTTGAACTTTGTATTTCTACCCATTGAGTCCTTCTGATGATATGTCAGCCATACAGTAGTGCGTATTAGACCTAATGGACATACATCTAGCCAAAGTGTGCTCGATTTTGAACTTTTTTATAGATACTCAATGCCCATTTTAGGTCTACTGAAAATATTTCTGACAAATTAGTCCTTCATCATGAACTTTCTATAACACACTCATTGACTCTTTCTGATGTTACATCAGCCATAGATAAGTCTTCATTTGACCTACTGACCTTATTTCTGGCAAAAGAGCCCTCGATGATGAACTTTCTGGACATACTCATTGACTACTTCTGATGTTATATCAGCCATTCAGATGTTCCGTATTTGACCTAATGGACATATTTCTGGCCTAAGAATCGTTGATCTTGAACTTTCTATTTCTACCCATTGACTCCTTCTGATGATACGTCAGCCATACCGTAGTGCGTATTAGACCTAATGGACATATATCTAGCCAAAGTGTGCTCGATTTTGAACTTTTTTATACATACTCAATGCCCATTTTAGGTCTACTGAAAATATTTCTGACAAATTAGTCCTTCATCATGAACTTTCTATAACACACTCATTGACTCTTTCTGATGTTACATCAGCCATAGATAAGTCTTCATTTGACCTACTGATCATATTTCTGGCCAAAGAGCCCTAAATCATGAACATTCTGTACATACTCATTGATTTCTTCTAAGGTTACTTCAGCCATAAAGAAAGTCCAGTTTTGACCTAATGGACATATTTCTGGCCTAAGAGTCGTTGATCTTGAACTTTCTATTTCTACCCATTGACTCCTTCTGATGATACGTCAGCCATACAGTAGTGCGTATTAGACCTAATGGACATATATCTAGCCAAAGTGTGCTCGATTTTGAACTTTTTTATACATACTCAATGCCCATTTTAGGTCTACTGAAAATATTTCTGACAAATTAGTCCTTCATCATGAACTTTCTATAACACACTCATTGACTCTTTCTGATGTTACATCAGCCATAGATAAGTCTTCATTTGACCTACTGATCATATTTCTGGCCAAAGAGCCCTAAATCATGAACTTTCTGTACATACTCATTGATTTCTTCTAAGGTTACTTCAGCCATACAGAAAGTCCAGTTTTGACCTAATGGACATATTTCTGGCCTAAGAATCGTTGATCTTGAACTTTCTATTTCTACCCATTGACTCCTTCTGATGATACGTCAGCCATACCATAGTGCGTATTAGACCTAATGGACATATATCTAGCCAAAGTGTGCTCGATTTTGAACTTTTTTATAGATACTCAATGCCCATTTTAGGTCTACTGAAAATATTTCTGACAAATTAGTCCTTCATCATGAACTTTCTATAACACACTCATTGACTCTTTCTGATGTTACATCAGCCATAGATAAGTCTTCATTTGACCTACTGACCTTATTTCTGGCAAAAGAGCCCTCGATGATGAACTTTCTGGACATACTCATTGACTACTTCTGATGTTATATCAGCCATTCAGATGTTCCGTATTTGACCTAATGGACATATTTCTGGCCTAAGAATCGTTGATCTTGAACTTTCTATTTCTACCCATTGACTCCTTCTGATGATACGTCAGCCATACCGTAGTGCGTATTAGACCTAATGGACATATATCTAGCCAAAGTGTGCTCGATTTTGAACTTTTTATACATACTCAATGCCCATTTTAGGTCTACTGAAAATATTTCTGACAAATTAGTCCTTCATCATGAACTTTCTATAACACACTCATTGACTCTTTCTGATGTTACATCAGCCATAGATAAGTCTTCATTTGACCTACTGACCTTATTTCTGGCAAAAGAGCCCTCGATTATGAACTTTCTGGACATACTCATTGACTACTTCTGATGTTATATCAGCCATTCAGATGTTCCGTATTTGACCTAATGGACATATTTGTGGCAAAAGAGTATTCAAGCATGAACTTTTTTATACATACTTAATGAATAATTGTGGTTTTATTTAGACCGAATGAACATTTGTCTGCCAAATTAGTCCTTGATCATGAACTTTCTATTTCTGCCCATTGACTTCTAATGATACATCAGCCATACAGTAGTGCATATTTCACCTGATGGGCATATATCTGGCCAAAGTGTATTCGAACGTGAACTTATTTTATACCTACGTAATGCCCAAAAATTAGACCTGCTGAAAATATTTCTGACAAATTAGTCCTTGATCATGAACTTTCTATTACACTCTCATTGTCTCTATCTGATGTTACATCGGCCATACAGAAGTCCTTTTTTGACCTTATGGACATATTTCTGGCCTAAGAGTCGTTGATCTTGAACTTTCTATTTCTACCCATTGACTCCTCCTAAATGATACATCAGCCATACAGTAGTGCATTTTTGACCTAATGGACATACATCTAGCCAAAGTTTACTCGATCTTGAACTTTTTATACATACATAATGTCCAAATTAGACCTACTGAAAATATTTCTGACAAATTAGTCCTTCATCATGAACTTTCTATAATACTCTCATTGACTCCATCTGATTTTACATCAGCCATAAAATGGTCCATATTTGATGAGCTTAAAGTTGTTTCTGTCCTAAGAGCCCTTGAACATGAACCTTCTAGACATACTCATTGACTCCTTCAGATGTTACACCAGCCAATCAGAAGTCCGTATTTGATTAACATAAGAAAAAATTTTGGCCTAAGATTCCTCACACATGAACTTTCTTTATATAATCATTGACTCTTTCTGATGTTACATCAGCCATTCAGTAGTCCATATTTGACCTTCTGAACACTTTTCTGGTCCAAGAGTACTCGATCATGAACTTTCTGGACATACTCATTGATTTATTCTAAGGTTACATCAGCCATACAGAAGTCCAGTTTTGGAAGTCCATATTTCTGGCCTAAGAGTCGTTGATCTTGAACTTTCTATTTCTACCCATTGACTCCTTCTAAACGATACATCAGCCATTCAGTAGTGCATTTTTGACCTAATGGACATACATCTAGCCAAAGTGTACTCAATCTTGAACTTTTTTATACATACATAATGTCCAAATTAGACCTACTGAAAATATTTCTGACAAATTAGTCCTTCATCATGAACTTTCTATAATACTCTCATTGACTCCATCTGTTGTTACATCAGCCATATGTCTGGCCCAGTCTTCATTTGACCTACTGACCTTATTTCTGGCAAAAGAGCCCTCGATCATGAACTTTCTGTACATACTCATTGACTCCTTCTGATGTTATATCAGCCATTCAGAAGTTCCATATTTGACCTAATGGACATATATCTGGCCCAAGAGTCGTCGATCTTGAATTTTCTATTTCTACTCATTGAGAAGGATGAGATATGTCAGCCATAAAGTAGTACATATTTTACCTAATGGACATATTTCTGGCCAAAGAGTGCTCGATCTTGAATTTATTAGACAGACTCATTGACTCTTTCTGATGTTACATCAGACAGTAGTCCATATTTGTCCTACTAAACATGTTTCAGGCCCAAGAGTCATCAATCATGAACTTTCTATACATACTCATTGACCCATAGATAAGTGTTTATTTGACCTAACGGAACATATTTCTGGCCTAAAAAGTCATCGATCTTGAACTTTGTATTTCTGTTCATTGACTCCTACCCTGACAAGAACATAGTGATGGCACAGATCCGGCCCACATCTAGTCCGTGTATAAACCACATGTTCCAGAGGAGGGCCGGATTTGGGCCAGACTATGTTGCTGTCTGGGTCTGATGATACGTCAGCCATGCAGTAAGGCATATTTTACCTACTGAACATACTTTAGGCCCAAGACTCGTCGATCATGATCTTTCTATATATACTCATTGACTCCTTCTGATGTTATTGTCAGCCATTCCGAAGTCCATATTTGATATAACGGACATATATCTGGCCCAAGAGTCATCGATCATGAACCCTATATTTCTACGCATTGACTCCTTCTGATGATACGTCAGTCATATAGTTGTGAATATTTGACCTAATGGACATATATTGGCCAAAGTGTACTGGATCTTCAACTTTTTTTATACATAATGACTAATTCTGATGTTACTTCAACCACACAGAAGCCCAAATTGGACCTAATGAACACATTTTTGACAAAATAGTCCCAGATCATGAACTTTCTAACATTCTCATTGAGTCCATCTGATGTTACATCAGCCATAAAGTAGTCCATATTTGATTAACTTAAATTTTTTTTCTGGCCTAAGAGTCAGAAAACATGAACTTTCTATATATACTCTTTGACTCCTTCTGATGTTACATCAGCCATAAAGTATATATTTGACCTTTTGAACACGTTTCTGGCCCAAGAGTACTCGTTCATGAACTTTTAAAATACTTTCATTGACTCCTTCTGATGTTACATCAGCCATAGATAAGTCTTTATTTGACATACTAATCATATATCAGGCCCAATAGTCATCAATCATGAACTTTCTATACATACTCATTGACTCTTTCTGATGATACATCAGCCATTCAGTAGTCCATGTTTGACCTTCTGAACATATTTCTGGCACAAGAATAGTCATTCACGAACTTTCAAAACACTTTCATTGACTCTTTCTGATGTAACATCAGCCATAGATAAGTCTTTATTTGAGTTACTAATCATATTTCTTGCAAAAGAGCCCTCGACCATGAACTTTCTGTACATTCCTCATTGATTCCTTCTGATGTTACATCAGCCATAAAGAAGTCCATATTTGACCTAACGGAACATATTTCTGGCCTAAAAGTCATCGATCTTGAACTTTGTATTTCTGTTCATTGACTCCTACCCTGACAACAACATAGTGATGGCACAGATCCGGCCCACATCTGGTCTGTGTATAAACCACACTTTCCAGATGAAGGCCGGATTTGGGCCAGACTATGTTGCTGTCTGGGTCTGATGATACGTCAGCCATGCAGTAAGGCATATTTTACCTACTGAACATACTTTAGGCCCAAGACTCGTCGATCATGAACTTTCTATACACACTAATTGACTTCTTCTGATGTTATTGTCAGCCATTCTGAAGTCCATATTTGATCTAACGGACATATATCTGGCCCGAGAGTCATCGATCATGAACTTTATATTTCTACCCATTGACTCCTTCTGATGATACGTCAGCCATACAGTAGTGCATATTTGACCTAATGGACATATATTGGCCAAAGTGTAGTGGATCTTCAATTTTTTTTATACATTATGACTAATTCTGATGTTACTTCAACCATACAGAAGCCAAAATTAGACCTAATGAACACATTTTTGACAAACTAGTCCCAGGTCAAAAACTTTATAACATTCTCATTGACTCCATCTGATGTTACATCAGCCATAAAGTATATATTTGACCTTTTGAACACGTTTCTGGCCCAAGAGTACTCGTTCATGAACTTTCAAAATACTTTCATTGACTCTTTCTGATGTTACATCAGACAGACATTAGTCCATATTTGACCTACTAAACATATTTCAGGCCCAAGAGTCATCAATCATGAACTTTCTATACATACTCATTGACTCTTTCTGATGATACATTCAGTAGTACATATTTGACCTTCTGAACATATTTCTGGCCCAAAAGTACTCGTTCATGAACTTTCAAAACACTTTTACTGACTCTTTCTGATGTTACATCAGCCATAGATAAGTCTTTATTAGACTTACTGATCATATTTCTTGCAAAAGAGCCCTCGACCATGAACTTTCTGGACATTCTCATTGATTCCTTCTGATGATACATCAGCCATTCAGAAGTCCATATTTGACCTAACGGAACATATTTCTGGCCTAAAAGTCATCAATCCTTAAGTTTGTATGTTTGTTCACTGACTCCTTTCCCCTGACAGCAACATGGTGTCAGCACAGATCCGGCCCACATCTTGACCACGTATAAACCACATGTACCAGATGGGGCCGGAACTGGGCCAGACTAAGTTGCTGTCTGGGTCTGATGATACATCAGCCATGCAGTAAGGCATATTTGACCTACTAAACATATTTTAGGCCCAAGCCCATTAGCCCATTAGCTCCGCCTTTCACCTCGACCGTGCCTCAAGCCCCAGCTGGCCCGCTTTGGACCAAGGTTTTCGGCGGGCCGAAAAACCCTGGCCTTTGGCACCGAGGAAGCACCGAAGAGGCATGATCAAGCCCTGGAAGTGACAGTGGAAACGCAACCGGCCCTGGCACGCACTAGCACGCCCGCCTTTGGCCCGGCAGTGGAAACGCGGCTATTGACTTCTTCTAAGGTTACATTAGCCGTACAGAAGTCCATTTTTGACCCAAGGGAGATATTTCTGGTCTAAGAGTCGTTGATCTTGAACTTTATATTTCTACCCATTGACTCCTTCTGATGATATGTTAGCCATACAGTAGTGCGTATTTGACCTAATGGACATTTATCTAGCCAAAGTGTGCTCGATTTTGAACTTTTTTATACATACTTAATGCCCAACATTTTTGACAAAATAGTCCCAGGTCATAAACTTTCTAACATTCTCATTGACTCCATCTGGTTACATCAGCCATAAAGACATCAGCCATTTGACCCTCTGAACACGTTTCTGGCCCAAGAGTACTCGTTCATGAACTTTCAAAGCAAACTCATTGACTCTTTTTGATGTTACATCAGACAGAGAGTAGTCTATATTTGACCCACTAAATATATTTCAGGCCCAAGAGTCATCGATCATGAACTTTCAATACATACTGAATGTTCAAATATTAACGTACAATATATAATCATAGACTCCTTCTGATATTAAATATCAGCCATACAGAAGTCCATATTTGATCTACTGAACATATTTCTGGCAAATTTATCCACGATCTTAAACTTTCCATATTTGTTGACTCCTTCTGATGTTTTTCAGACATACAATAGTCTATATTTGACCTAACGCAATTATTCCTGGCCCGAGTTCTCGATCACGAACATGGCCTACTGAACTTGAACTTTCTATATATATTCATTGACTACTTCTGCTGTTACATCAGTCAGATAGTAGTCCATATTTTACCTAATAAACATGTTTCTGGAAAACAAATCAACAGTACTCATTCAAAAACATTTTTAAAACAAACTAATTCACTCTTTCTGATGTTACGTCAGCCATACAGAAGTCCGTATTTGATCTAGTGAACATATTTCACTTTCTATACATCCTCATTGACTATGTTACATCAGTCAGACAGTAGTCCACATTCGACTTATTGAACATACTTGTACTAAAGGGTACTCGATCTTGAACTTTTTTATATATACTTACCCCTTCTGGTGTAACATCAGCTAAACTGCAGTCCATATTTTACATAATGCAATTATTGCATATTCATTGACTTCTGATGATACGTGAGACAGACATTAGCCCATATTTGACCTACTGAAGAGATGTCTGGCAAAAAAAAAAAAAAAAAAAAAATCCCCTGTTTCATCAGCCAGACAATAATCCATAGTTGACCTACACACATTTTTTTTCTGGCCCAAGAGTCCTCAATCATGAATATTCTATACATACTCATTGCCTCAATCTGATGTTACATTAGCCATGAAGAATTCCATATTTGACTAACTGAACATATTTCTGGCAAAATAATCTTCGATCATGAACTTTTTTTTTACATGCTCTTTGAGTCATTGAGTCCAGAAGAAGTCAATGAATATGTATAGAATGTTCAAGTTCGAGAGACCCTTTTGCCAGAAATATGTTGACTAGGTATGGAATTCTGTATAGCTGATTTAACATCAGAAAGAGCCTATGATTATGTATAGGTCATTCATATTTGAAGACTCATCGACTAACGATATGTTCAATAGGTCAAAAAGGGACTACTGTATGGCTGACGTATCATCAGGAGTCAATGAGGACAAATACAATGTTCCATATTGACGACTCTTGGGCCAGAAACATGTCCATTAGATCAAATATGGACTTCTGAATGGCTGATGTAAAACATCAGAAGGAAACAATGACAATGTTCAGAAAGTGGTAATGGACAGATTTCTGGCCAAAGAGTACTCGATCTTGAACTATCCATACAGACTCATTGACACCATCTGAAGTTACTTCACCCATAGAGGTCTACATTAGACCTACTGACCATATTCCTGGTAAATTCGTCCTCGATAACCAACTTTTTATACATAGTCATTGACCTAGGGTGACCATATGCGCCATTCTCCCAGGACGCGTCCTGTCCAGGATTTTTAAGTTGCATAAAATGTCCCAGTTTTGCTTTTGTTTTCATATTTGCAGAAGGTAACGACTGAAAAATAATTTGACCAGTAGCATGCATTATACATAATCAACCGATCGTGGCTTGCAAGAAGGCTGGATCTACAGAGAACGATCAAAGCATTGCAAATACGACAACATTTTAATGTATTGCATGAAGAATGTCAATAAGAACAGTGGCTTGCACAGACATCCGTGTAGAAATCGCGTTCCTAAATCACGTTCCGGGGGCACATCGATATGACCACTTTCACAATTAAAGAGGCAAGGGCTCAAGCCATTTTAGGCAATTTAGAAATCCTGGACAGGACGCGTCCTGGGAGAATGGCGCATATGGTCACCCTACATTGACCCCATCAGAGGTTACATCAACCAGACAGTAGTCCATATTTGACCTTCTGACCATATTTTGGGCCAAAGAGTATTTGATATAGAACTTTTTATAAATACTCATTGATGCCTTCTGATCATGCAGCAGGCCGTGTTTGACGTAATGAACAAATTTCTGGCGTAAGAGTTCTCCATCTTGAACTTTTTATAAATACTCATTGATGTCTTCTGATATCACATGAGCTATACAGTAGGCCTTTTTTGACCTAATGAACATATTTCTGGACTAAGTGTTCTCGATCTTGAACTTTCTATACATAATAATTGACATTCTGATGTTTTGTCAGCCATAAAGTATTAGATATTTGAACTAATTGACATATTTCTGGTCAAAGAGTACTTGTTTTTAAAATATCCATACAGACTCATTAACTCCATATGAAGGTACTTCCCCCATAGAGAAGTCTACATTAGACCTACTGAACATATTCCTGGTAAAAATTCGTCCTCAATAATGAACATTGTATACATAGTAATTACTCCATTCGAGGTTACATCAACAAGACAGTAGTCCATATTTGACATTCTGAACATGATTCGGGCCAAAGAGCACTCGATCTTGAACTTTCCATACAGACCCATTGACTCAATTTAAGGCTACTTCACTTATAAGGTTTACATTAGACCTACTGAACATATTCCTGGCAAATTCGTCCTCGATAATGAACTTTTTATACACAGTCAATTGACTCCATAAGATTTTACATCAGCTTGACATTAGTCCATATTTGACTTACTGAACATATTTCGGGCCAAAGAGTATTCGATATTGAACTTTTTATAAATTCTCTTTGATGCCTTCTGGTCTCACATGAGCCATACATTGATTTTTTTATAAATAATCATTGACTCATTCTGATGTTTTGTCAGCCATAAATTATTAGATGTTTTAACTAACTGACATATTTCTGGTCAAAGAGTACTCGTTTTTGAAATATCCATACAGACTCATTGACTCCTTCTGATGTTACTTCTCCCATAGAGAAGTCCAGATTAGACATTCTGAACATATTTCTAGCAAATTAGTCCTCGATCATAAACGTTTTACTCATACATAAAGACTTCTGATGATATGTCAGCCATAGAGTATTGGATATTTGACCTAATGGACATATATCTGGTAAAAGAGTCCTTGATCTTGAACTATCCATGCAGACTCATTGACTCCATCTGAAGTTACTTCACCCATGGAGGTCTACATTAGACCTACTGACCATATTCCTGGTAAAATCGTCCTCAATAATGAACATTTTATATATAGTCATTGAATCCATCTGAGGTTACATAAATCAGAAAGTAGTCCTTATTTGACCTTATAAACATATTTCTGGCCCAAGATTACTCGATCTTGAACTTTCCATACTTACTCATTGACTTCTTCTGATATTACGTAAGCCACAGAGCATTAGATATTTGACCTAATGGACATATTTCTGGCCAAAGAGTACTCGATTTTGAAATTTCCATACAGACTCATTGACTAATTCTGATGTTACTTCTTCCGAGGATTATTAGTTATTTGACCTATTGAACATATCTCTGGCCCAACAGTACTCGATCTTTGAACTTTCTGTACTTATTGACTCCATCTAATGTTATGTCAGCCATAGAGTATTAGATATTTGGCCTAAGAGCACTTGATCTTGAATTTTTCATACAGACTCAGTGACTCCATATGAAGTTATTTCCCCCATAGAGAAGTCTACATTAGACCTACTGAACATATTCCTGGTAAATTCGTCCTCAATAATGAACATTGTATATATAGTAATTACTCCATTCGAGGTTACATCAACAAGTAGTCCATATTTGACTTTCTGAACATGATTCGGGCCAAAGAGCACTCGATCTTGAACTTTCCATACAGACCCATTGACACAATTTAAGGATACTTCACCCACAAGGTCTACCTTAGACCTACTGAACATGTTCCTGGCAAATTCGTCCTCGATAATGAACTTTTTATACACAGTCAATTGACTCCATAAGATTTTACATCAGCTTGACATTAGTCCATATTTGACTTACGGAACATATTTCGGGCCAAAGAGTATTCGATATTGAACTTTTTATAAATACTCTTTGATGCCTTCTGATCTCACATGAGCCATACATTGAATTTTTTTATAAATAATCATTGACTCATTCTGATGTTTTTTCAGCCATAAATTATTAGATATTTGAACTAATAGACATATTTCTGGTCAAAGAGTACTCGTTTTTGAAATATCCATACAGACTCATTGACTCCTTTTGATGTTACTTCTCCCATAGAGAAGTCCAGATTAGACATGCTGGACATATTTCTAGCAAATTAGTCCTCCATCATAAACTTAGTACTCATACATATGGACTTCTTCTGATGATACGTCAGCCATAGAATATTAGATATTTGACCTAATGGACATATTCCTGGTAAAAGAGTCCTCGATCTTGAACTATTCATACAGACTCATTGACTCCATCTGAAGTTACTTCACCCATAGAGGTCTACATTAGACCTACTGACCATATTCCTGGTAAATTCGTCCTCGATAACCAACTTTTTATACATAGTCATTGACCCCATCTGAGGTTACATCAACCAGACATTAGTCCATATTTGACTTACTGAACATATTTCGATATAGAACTTTTTATAAATACTCATTGATGCCTTCTGATCTCGCATGAGCCATGCAGCAGGCCAAGTTTGACCTAATGAACAAATTTCTGGCGTAAGAGTTCTCCAACTTGAACTTTTTATAAATACTTATTGATGTTTTTTTTGATGTCACATGAGCTGTACAGTAAGCCTAATGAACATATTTCTGGACTAAGTGTTCTCGATCTTGAACTTTCTATACATAACAATTGACATTCTGATGTTTTGTCAGCCATAAAGTATTAGATATTTGAACTAATTGACATATTTCTGGTCAAAGAGTACTTGTTTTTAAAATATCCATACAGACTCATTGACTCCATATGAAGTTACTTCCCCCATAGAGAAGTCTACATTAGACCTACTGAACATATTCCTGGTAAAAATTCGTCCTCAATAATGAACATTGTATACATAGTCATTACTCCATTCGAGGTTACATCAACAAGACAGTAGTCCATATTTGACATTCTGAACATGATTCGGGCCAAAGAGCACTCGATCTTGAACTTTCCATACAGACCCATTGACTCAATTTAAGGCTACTTCACTCATAAGGTCTACAGTAGACCTACTGAACATATTCCTGGCAAATTCGTCCTCGATAATGTACTTTTTTATACAAAGTCAATTGACTCCATTAGATTTTACATCAGCTTGACATTAGTCCATATTTGACTTACTGAACATATTTCGGGCCAAAGAGTATTCGATATTGAACTTTTTATAAATACTCTTTGATGCCTTCTGATCCCACATGAGCCATCCATTGATTTTTTTTGTAAATAATCATTGACTAATTCTCATGTTTTGTCAGCCATAAATTATTAGATATTTGAACTAATAGACATATTTCTGGTCAAAGAGTACTCGTTTAAATGAGACATTCTGAACATATTTCTAGCAAATTAGTCCTCCATCATAAACTTTTTACTCATACATATTGACTTCTTCTGATGATATGTCAGCCATAGAGTATTAGATATTTGACCTAATGGACATATTCCTGGACATATTTCTGGACATATTTCTACACATAATCATTGATTCATTCTGATGTTTTGTCAGCCATAAAGTATTAGATATTTGAACTAATTGACATATTTTTGGTCAAGTAGAACTTGTTTTTGTAATATCCATAAAGACTCGTTGACTCCTTCTGATGTTACTTTTCCCATAGACAAGTCCTGATTAGACATACTGAACATATTTTTAGCAAATTAGTCCTCGTTCATGAATTTTTATTCATACATATTGACTTCTTCTGATGGTACGTTAACCATAGAGTATTGGATATTTGACCTAACGGACATATTCCTGGTAAAAGAGTCCTCGATCTTGAACTATCCATACAGATTCATTGACTCCATCTGAAGGTACTTCACCCATAGAGGTCTACATTAGAC
Organism: Megalobrama amblycephala; assembly: GCF_018812025.1. Lineage (NCBI taxonomy): Eukaryota > Metazoa > Chordata > Actinopteri > Cypriniformes > Xenocyprididae > Megalobrama > Megalobrama amblycephala. The sequence goes on from NC_063065.1 coordinate 9,507,641, forward strand.
CTACCAACCATATTCCTGGTAAATTCGTCCTCGATAATCAACTTTTTATGTATAGTCATTAACTCCATCCAAGGTTAAATCAACCAGACAGTAGTCCTTATCTGACCTCATGAACATATTTCTGGCCCAAGATTACTCGATCTTGAACTTTCTATTCTTACTCATTGACTCCTTCTGATGTTACATTAGCCACAGAGTACACACTTTTTATACATAGCCCTTGACTGCATCAGATTTTACGTCAGCCAGACAGTAGTAGTTCATATTAGTTTAGTACTAGTAGTAGATAGTTGTCCAGACCTACTGAACCTATTTCTGTTCAAAGAGCACTCGATCTTCAAGATGAGTATGAGTATCTTTCCTCAATGTGTATGTATATAAAGTTCATGATTGAGGACTAATTTATCAGATAGATGTTCAGTAGTTCTAGTATGGACTTCTGTATGGGTGATATAACGTCAGGAATCAATAGCAGTTTAAAAAGTTCAAGATCGAATACTATAAATATGAAATATGTCCCTTAGGTCAAATAATGGTTCATGTATGACTGAAGTAGCATCAGCGTGAGTCAAGGTGTATGTTTAAAAAGTTCATGATCAAGGGCTGTTGGAACAGAACATTTCAAGTAGGTCAAATATGGACTTCTATATAGCTGATGTGACATCAGAAGGAGTCAATAGTAATGTATAAAAGTTCGAATACTCCTTGGCCAGAAATAAATCCAATATGCAGTACTCTATCTCTTATATATCATCAGAAGGAGTCAATGAGTTATATAAAGAGTTTATGATCGAGGAGTGTTTGGCCAGAAATATGTTCAGTATGTCAAACATGGGCTCATGTATGGCTAAAGTAACATCAGAGTGAAACAATGAATATGTTCTATAAGAACTGCCCCAAGGTACTAGAGCTGCTATGGTATCTGATGAGAACTGCCTGGAAAAAGCAAATCATTCCATCGGAGTGGCAAAGAGCAGTAGCAGTCTTCATCCCTAAGGAAGCGAACTCCAAAGACATTAGCCAATTCCGAAACATTGCACTACTGAACGTAGAAGGAAAGATCTTCTTCTCAGTGCTAGCCAGGAGGATGACCAACTATCTGATTGAGAACGGCTATGTTGACACCAACTGCCAGAAGGCAGGAGTTCCAGGTTTCCCAGGATGTGTAGAGCACTCCACTATGATCTGGGACCAAATCCAGAAGGCTAAGCGGGAAAGAACCGACCTGCATGTCATCTGGCTCGACCTTGCCAATGCGTACGGATCAGTCCCGCACCAGCTGGTCAACTATGCCATGGAATTTTTCCATATGCCCACCTGCGTTAAGAACTTGGTAGCTCAGTACTTTAGCAACTTGCAGATGTGTTTCTCCCTCCAGGACTTCACCACCGGGTGGCAGTGGCTCGAAGTAGGAATCGCGATGGGGTGTTCCATATCTCCAATACTGTTTGTAGCAGCATTTGAGATAATCCTCATCGGGGCAAGGCAAATGGTTGGGGGGATCAAACTTCCAACTGGTAAGAGGCTTCCTCCACTGAGGAGTTACATGGATGATGTCACCAGCCTCCTTCAAACTGCAGCATGTACATCAAGACTGCTGAAGAGGATGGACGAATTGATATCATGGGCAAGAATGAAGATCAAGCCCTCCAAGTCCCGGAGCTTGTCCCTCAGAAGAGGAGTCAGAAATGACAATACCACCTTCTTCGTTGGAGGGAAAAAATTCCACTCCTATCAGAGCAACCCATCAAAAGCCTGGGAAGGCAGTACACCGCAGACCTATCTGATAAATAGATGGGGAAAATCGTCATGAAGCAGCTCTCTGACGGATTGGCAAGGATCGATCAAAGCCAACTCCCTGGGAAGTATAAGGTCTGGTGCTACCAGTTTACACTCTACAGGAGGGTAATGTGGCCCCTGAAAATGAGTGAGATTCCCTCATCAACCGTAAGTAAGATGGATGGAAAAGCCAACTCATTCATCCGAAAGTGGTTGGGGTTGCCACGGTGCCTATCTGAAACCGGTCTCTTTGGAAAAAACATGCTGCAGCTGCCACTACAGTCCATACAGTTGGGCTACATGCAGGAAAAGACCAGGTTGGTCCTCGAGCTGAGGGAGTCCACAGACGAGTCAGTGAGGAATGCAAATGTTAAGGTTCCCACCGGCCGCAAGTGGAATGCCCAAACTGAGGTCGATCAGGCTGTCGGTCGGCTACAACACCGGGAGATCATGGGCAGAGTTCAGGCAGGAAGAGCAGGGCTAGGATGGGGAGAGACGCCATGCTTTTGGTCCAAGGCCAACCGCAAGCAAAGGAAGGAGATGGTGGTAGCAGAGGTGACGAGGATGGAGGAAGATCGCTACAAAATCAAGGCCGTGTCGCAGGGTCGACAAGGAAGCTGGACAACCTGGGAGGGAATAATGAACCGGAACATCAGTTGGTCAGACGTGTGGAAGATCCCACAGGCAAGACTTAGCTTCCTCATCCGTTCAACCTACGACACGCTTCCCTGCCCTCGGAACCTCCAACAGTGGTTTGGGAATGAAGAATCTTGTGTACTCTGCAATGCCCCCAACGCAAGTCTCCAGCTCATTTTGTCAGGCTGTAAGATCGCTCTCTCACAGGGACGCTACAGATGGCGCCACGATCAGGTCCTGAGAAAGCTTGCCAAAGTACTGGAGGAGTGTCGACAGGGTAGCAAACAACCACCACCAGCAGAGGACCCCACCATCTTTGTGTCGGAAGGAGGGGTAAGGAGAAGCACCAGACCAAGAGAAACAGCACGGCCCTTCTCCCCCAACCAGGAATGGAATATGAGGGTCGACCTGGATAGGCAGCTCCGGTTCCCAACGGAGATAACCACCACATCTCTCAGGCCAGACATAGTGGTGTGGTCAATCAAGACAAGGTCGATACACCTCATTGAGCTTACTGTACCGATGGAGGAGGGAATCGAGGCCGCCTTCGAACGGAAGAAGGCTAGGTACTCAGCCGGGAGGCTGGCTGGAAGATGAACATCTACCCAGTGGAGGTCGGATGCCGAGGCTTCATTGGGTTGTCAACCATACGCCTCTTGAGGGAAGCAGGAGTGACTGGAGGGAGGTTAAGGAGGGCAACAAAGGATCTGGCAGAGGAGGCAGAGAAAGGTAGCTTTTGGCTCTGGCTGAGGAGGAGTGATATGTGTTGGGGGAAGAACACCTAACCCCAGTCAACAGCTGCAGGGAGAACAGCGACCAGCTGCAGGGGGTGACAGGGAGACGTCCCTGTCACTGCTCCGCCACCAGGAGACGTTCCAGAATTAAAGGAGCGAAACGTTGGTGAATGGTGGTTTCTGGCTGATGACCCTGCAGCTGACCCATGGGCACTGGAGGAGGTGCGACAGGCAGCAATGCCCAGCAGGTGGTAACATCTTCCTGTGCAATTACTATAGAAAGTTTATGATCGAGAATTCTTTGGACATAAACTTGTAAGTAGATCTAATATGGAATTCTGTATGGCTGAAATAAAGTCAAAAGGAGCCAATGTGTATTTTTTGAAAGTTCAAGATCAATTATATGTTCATTATGTCAAATCAGTGTTCGACTACTGTCTGTCTGATGCAACATCAGAATGAGTAAATGAATCTTTATAGAAATTTCAAAATCGAGGACTAATTTCGAAGAAATATGTTCAATAGGTATAGCACAGGTATAGCTAAAGTAACATCAGAGTGAGGAAAAGAGTATGTACAGAAAGTTCATGATGGGACAGAAAACTTTTAAATGGGTCTAATTTAGGCTCTGTATAACTGATATAAAATCATGAGTCAATGGGTGGCAATAGAAAGTTCAAAAACAAGTACTCTTTGGCAAGAAATATGCTCATTATGTTGTAGTGATTGTTACTTTGTCCATCAAAGGACACAAAGTACAATAGGGACTGGTACTCATGTCACCGCTGACGTTGTGATTTTTGGATCACACGTCTCTTAAGGTGTGGTTATGAGTACATCAGATGACCACTTTCCCCTTTTTCCCTAGTTCAGGGCACCAGTCAAGGTCTGTTACCTTGGCAGTATGAGAACACTCCCAACAGGGGCTTTTATTCATTTAGAATTAATGTAAAGTGGTCAGCTGATTTATCTGAAAGATTGGTGATACTGCTAACTTGTAGAACCTCTTCTGTATTATCAGCACAAGGAAGACACAAGTGTAATAAAATAAATTTTATAAACAAAAAGATAAACAAGAATAACTAACACAACTACTAAATGAATACCATGAATGATAAAGGCATAAAGTGCATAAAATACATTGAATACAAGTGATTAAGTTGGGTGTGGCTATGGAAGAGTTACACTATCTTATGGAAAGATAAACGAAAGACTATTTGTTATTAACTAACATCAGCTATATTACATCTAATGGAAATTAAGAAATTATATACTGATAATATACAACAATGCCAAGGTCTCTGGAAAGAGGTTTGGTTAAGTGATATTTACGTTCCACTTGGTCGAGTCCGATGACGGTGACGTCTTCCACTGATTGTGCTGGGTGACCGTGCAGTGGGGAGAGGAGCCAGAATCAACAGTTTCAACAGTCTTGAACACGAAGCTCTGTGGGATGCTGATCTCCTGGAGCACCAAAGGGTCCTAAAATCTGGAACACACAGATGAGGCCCTGATGTAGGTGCAGAAGGCCCTTAACAAATCTGGAACACGCAGACGAAGGTACCTTGGAGTGAAGGTTTGCTCTCCTGAGCTCAACCTTGTTGCAGATGTCGTTACTGTCTCGCTGGACTGAAACTCTGAACATAGTGTTTGTTGATGTCTCTTGCCTCACAAGCAAGAGGCTCAGAACGTGGTCGTCTCTGTTTCTGCCTCACAAGCTGTAGGCTCAGATCACGGGATCTGTTGTTGTCTCTTCTGGATGGACCAGAGGCTCAGAACGGTATATCTGTTATGTCTTCTCCCTTCGCAGGGCAGACTCAGAACGATGTATCTGTTGTGTCTCAGCTTCGCAAGCCGGGACTCAATCGGTATATCTGTTATGTCTCACCCGATGGGAGACTCAGAACAATATCTGTTAATGTCTCACTCCTTACAGAGTTGGGACCCAGAACGCTATATCTGTTACGTCTTCCCCCTTTCAAGGGCAGACTCAGAACATTATCTGTAGAAAGGGTACCTTTATCCTTTTCCGATGAGGAGGAGATTGCATTTTGGTGCTTCTCCATTCGAGTGCTGTGATTGGCTGCTGGCTGCTGGAATCAGAGGGGACACACAGAGTGTGACCCACCCTTCTTTCTCCTGTGGAACTCATTTGCATTAAGCACAAAGTTGGAAGTCTTTACAGTGTCTTTAAAGTTTACCAATGCATTTCTCACTTTCCAAACCACCACCAGAATACCTTTGGTAATATCCTAAACAAATAGAGACTAAACATGATGGAAAAAGATTGAACTGTCATTCAACTGTACATTAACAGCTGTATTTGTATCAGATGTTGCACTACAAATGGCTGTCACTGAGAATACTTATTTCTGTGAATAAGTATGAAATGGATGTGTAGTTTGCATCAGTTCTAAGATTTTCAAACATAGTTTTGAATGGATTTGGATGGATCTTTGTGATCTCTCTTTGTTTCACCCATTTCTGCTAAGGTCCCGAGGAATTTTTATGGCAGTTTCTGGCCAACCTTAGGAAGTAGTGTCTAGATGGGTGAAGGGCAGTAACTGCCTGTGGACCAATGAGAAACCTTGTCCTTCCCAGGCTTGGTACAAGAGGTCTTCTTCTTACCCTCTAAGAGAGGTCTGGATGTTGTCCTTCCATCTTTATCTGATGGCATAGGACAGTTTGTTTGTGTTAGTCCACCGAGATCCAATCAAAATGTAGCAAACCTTTGTCCACTGTTATGGAGCGAGAGGGGCCCGGCCGTAAACTGGGCCCTGGAATTCACTACAATGTACAATGTGGACTACTAATGAGTCTGTAAGTTCAAGCTCGAGTACTCTTGGGCCAGGAATATGTTCAGAAGGTCAAATATGGACTGCTGTCTGTCTGATGAAACATCAGGGTTCAATTTCTTCTATATAAAAGATAAGTTAGTTATTGTATGCAAAATAATGAAAGAATTTGTTCTTTTAGTTTTTGTAATACAACAGCATATATTTGTTCCCATTCAGTCGGTCACGTTCGACGTACGTCGGACAGACCGACGAATAGAAATCTCGCTTAGAGAGGCCAATCTACTTCGAGTGTAACTAAAACGAGCCAATGCACATTGGCATGCAATCATATGCATCAGCTGCTCGCCTCGCAGCGCGGGTATATAATGAGCAGCAGGTGCGTTGCATCTTCAGCTTTTCGCTTCGGAGCCGAACGGTGTTTGTTCCTGTTCTCTGCAAGCGAGTGTCTGCTAGAAGACGAGTCAAGCTTTTTGGTTGAACTTCTCTTTTTTTCAGAGTGCAGGCGAACAGCACAGCAGCGGGGTTGAAGTCCTCTCTTTTTCTGTTTTTGTTTCGTTTGCCGTTTTTGAGAAAATAGCTGTTTTGACAGTGTCGGAAGGCTGTTCTCACGGCCGGTACGGTGCGCTTTTGAGCGCTGAAAAGCCGTTTTTACGGCTGGTAAGAGTGAGCGCCTTCAAAGAGAGAGAGAGAGCACACGACAGGCTGCACACAATCCCTGTCTGTGTTGCGGCGGCCGTTCCCCTGCGTGCTTCAGCACTTTTAAAAGAGTAAAGTCCCTGAAAGAGCTTACACAAGTAGATTCGCGTCTTTTTAAAGATGACATCCTACTTGTGTTTCTGGATGCGGTCGTTCCTGTCCTCACTGACGGCCACGATCAGTGTTTCACATGTCTGGGCGCATGTTGAAATGATGTTCGTGGGTGTTTCATGTTTTCATATGAGAACATGATCACGTCGACACGCCGGTCGTGACTCTTCTTTCTCCGGGAAGCTTGAGTCCCCTCTGTTGTTGGCCAGCTGCCGCTTGTGTGTAAAAGCACAGCCGCGGGTCTGCCCGACACTCTGGGAAGACCGTGGAGATCAGCGAGAGCAAACCTCTCGCTCCTCTGCGTGTCGTGTGCCGTCGAGCTGCCGGGCTGCAGCGCGGGTTGTCACGGCAACCCAGCGCTCGCTCGGCGCTCTAGATGCGCGGTTCCCTTGCATAATCTCCATTGTAGCGCCCTCTCTGGTGCACCAGAAGAGGTCTACTTTGCTGATATGGCTTGGGTGACATGAGGTTGAGGGGTTCCTTTGGGGAACCAACCCCCTAGGGCCCCTCCCTCTCTAGCGCATTGCAAGCTGTGCAGTTTCTGGATTGGATTGCTGGTCCTTCTCATAGGGGAACCTAGCATTTCATTCAGAGCTCCAGCTAAGGGACAGACGTCGATTGCAGCATCGGAGAGAGTGCTGTTATGCTCTGGAAATGAGGGTGACGCTGCCCACTGTAATGGTGTGTGCTTATGCTGACTCAGATTCTGAGTTTACAGCCATGCTTTCCTGGGTCTTCCAGATGTGCATGGAAAACTTGGCAGTATGGGGGTATGTTGGTGCCATAAATATGGAATGCCAAAAGTGCCAAAATCTGCATAAGTTTTTCCTCTCTCACTACCCTCTTGGTTGGGGTGGCTGTACACAGACCACACCCACCCTGCATGTGAGGCCAAGGCACTCTTTTTGCATGAGGGTAGTTCTGTGCTGGGGTTGAGCTGCGCTTGTTGACTAACCGTGATCAAAGTCACGGCGCAGGCCCTCAGCCAGACGATGTCCACCTCAGTGGTCCAGAAGTGCCCCCTGGCTTACCTTGTGAGGTGCGAGAGGTTGTCAAGCTAAATGCTTTCTCAATGCTCCCATCTTACGAGGTGGCCTTTTCGGTGACACTGTCGAGGACTGAGCCCAGCGGTTCTCCTCAGTTAGTACCTTAGCGGTAAGTCCTTTTATTGGGTTTGTTTCTGTTCCACCACTGACCCAAGAGGCAGTGGTACCCAAAATTGAAAGAGCAGTTCCTCCATTTCCAGGTCTGAAGAGGGTTTGGAGAGCAGTGGGAGGAGAAAAACCTCACCACTCTCATCCCCCTCTTCTGTCGCCAGCGGACAGCAGCGAGCAGTGGGCAGCCAAAGCCTCGACTGCTCCCTCTGTCCATCCGTGGAACCAGGTAAGTGTTGCCTAGCACATTGTGACGCCGCTTCGGGCCGCCTCACAAAGAGAGCCCCCCGAGCCGCGTCCCTGTGTTCCACCTCGCTGCCCCGCTGCGGGTACGCCGGTGGTCCCTTTGGTCCCGCTTGTACGGTCTCTGCGAGCCTGGTTAGCGCTCCCCAGTCCGTCTCGCTGGCTCATTCGGACCATCAGGCTCGGCTATGCGATTCAGTTCGCCCGGCATCCCCCCCAAGTTCAGGGACGTCCTCTTCACTACAGTGAAAGATGTCGTTGCCCCAGTCTTGCGTGCAGAGATCGCAGTCCTACTGGCAGAGGACGCGATAGAGCCGGCCCCTCCAGCCGATATGAGGTCAGGGTTCTACAGTCCCTACTTCATTGTACCCAGAAAGAGCGGTGGGTTACAACCGATCTTGGACCTGCGAGTTTTGAATCGGAGCCTGTACAAGCTACCGTTCAAAATGCTGACGCTGAAGCGCATTTTTGAGTGCATCCGTCCCCGAGATTGGTTTGCAGCGATCGACCTGAAGGACGCGTACTTCCATGTCTCGTTTCTTCCGCGACACAGGCCATTCCTGCGCTTTGCGTTCGAAGGTCGAGCATATCAGTACAGAGTCCTACCCTTCGGGCTGGCCCTGTCTCCCCGCGTCTTTACGAAAGTCGTAGGGGGAGCCCTTGTTCCCATGAGAGAACAGGGTGTTCGCATTCTCAACTACCTCGACGACTGGCTCATTCTAGCACAGTCCCGGGGTTAGTTGTGCGAACACAAGGATTTGGTGCTCAGACACCTCAGCCAGTTGGGTCTTCAGGTCAACTGGGAAAAGAGCAAACTCTCCCCTGTGCAGAGGATCTCTTTTCTCGGTATGGAGCTGGATTCGGTCGAACAGATAGCACGCCTCACAGAGGAACGTGCTCAGTCGGTGTTGAACTGCCTGAATACGTTCAATGGCAGGACAGCGGTCCCACTGAAATTCTTTCAGAGGCTCCTGGGGCATATGGCGGCCGCAGCGGCAGTAACCCCGCTTGGTCTGCTTCATATGAGACTGCTTCAACACTGGCTTCACGGCCGAGTCCCGAGATGGGCGTGGCAATGCGGCACGTTCCGGGTGCTAATCACTCAGGAGTGCCGCCAAGCCTTCAGTCCGTGGTCGGACCCTTTGTTTCTCCGGGCAGGAGTGCCCCTAGAACAAGTGTCCCGGCATGCTGTGGTATTCACAGATGCTCCTGCCACCGGCTGGGGTGCCACGTACAACGGGCATGCAGTGTCAGGGGTTTGGATGGGACCCCATCTGCATTGGCACATCAATTGCCTTGAGTTGCTAGCAGTACGTCTTGCTCTGAGCCGCCTCAAAGGGCCGCTACGGGGCAAGCATGTACTGGTCCGTACGGACAACACTGTGACTGTTGCGTACATCAACCTTCAAGGTGGTCTACGCTCCCGTCGCATGTCGCAACTCGCCCGCCATCTCCTCCTCTGGAGTCAGAAGCGTCTGAGGTCGCTTCATGCCATTCTTGTCCCTGGTGTGCTCAGCCATGTGGCCGACGAGCTATCACGAGCTGAGCTGCCAGGAGAGTGGCGACTCCACCCCCAGGTGGTCCAGCTGATCTGGAGAGAGTTTGGAGAGGCTCAGGTAGACCTGTTTGCCTTACCGGAAACCTCCCACTGCCAGTTGTTTTACCCCTGTCCGAGGGAACACTCGGGACAGACGCACTGGCACTCAGCTGGCCCCGGGGCCTTCGCAAATATGCGTTTCCCCCAGTGAGCCTACTTGCACAGACCCTGTGCAAAGTCAGGGAGGACGAGGAGCAGGTCCTCTTAGTTGCGCCCTATTGGCCCGACCAGACCTGGTTCCCAGAACTTTCACTCCTTGCGACAGCCCTTCCTGGCCCATTCCTCTGAGGAAGGACCTTCTTCTCAGAGACGGGGCACTCTTTGGCACCCGCATCCAGACCTCTGGAAACTCCATGTCTGGTCCCTGGACGGGACGCGGAGGTTCTAGGTGACTTAACCCCTGAGGTACTTAACACCATCACTTCGGCACTTGCACTGTCTACGAGACGTGCTTACGCCTCGAAGTGGAACCTGTTTGTCGAGTGGTGCTCTTCTCGCCGAGAAGACCCCCGAGGATGCTCGATCGGAGTCGTGCTTTCCTTCTTGCAGCAAGGGTTGGAGCGTAGGCTGTCCCCCTCCACCCTCAAAGTCCATACTGCTGCTATCTCCGCTTACCACGACCACATAGATGGCAAATCTGTTGGTCAGCACGACCTGGTCGTCAGGTTCCTTAGGGGGGCGAGACGGTTAAATCCTCCTCGTCCCCCCTCCATACCCTCTTGGGACCTCACTCTGGTGCTAAGAGCACTTCAGATTGCTCCCTTTGGGCCTTGCAATCGGCAGACTTAAAGATTCTGTCTATGAAGACTTTGCTGCTGGTTGCATTGGCCTCCATCAAGAGGGTAGGGGACCTGCAGTCCTTTGCAGTCGACGTATCGTGCCTGGAGTTCGGGCCGGGTGATAGCCACGTGGTACTAAGACCCCGGCCTGGCTATGTGCCCAAGGTTCCTACCACTCCCTTCAGGGACCAGGTGGTGAGCCTGCAAGCGCTGCCCTCGGAGGAGGCAGACCCAGCCCTGGCTTTGCTCTGTCCAGTTCGAGCTTTGCGACAGTACATAGACAGAACCCAAAGCCTCAGGACCTCAGACCAGCTCTTTGTCTGTTATGGAGGCCAGCAGAAGGGAAAGGCTGTCTCCAAGCAGAGGATGGCCCACTGGATAGTGGATGCCATTGCCCTGGCTTACCAAGCTCAGGGCGTGCCCTGCCCGCTCAGGTTGCATGCTCACTCCACGAGAGGTGTTGCATCCTCCTGGGCGCTGGCTCGTGGCGCCTCGCTGACAGACATTTGTAGAGCTGCGGGCTGGGCGACACCTACACGTTCGCTAGATACTATAGCCTTCGTGTCGAGCCGGTCTCCTCCCGTGTTCTCGCCACAGGTCAGAGGCACGGAGAGGCCCCGGCTCAGTGTCGGCTTGCTGCGCTACATGCGCTTCTTTTCTCCAGAGAGTCCCTACAAGGCAGACCCTGTCGAGTCCTCCGATATCCCTTCGGCAGCCGACGTGGCGGAGCGTTTGGCGCCAGGCCTATACTCCGTTGTATCCTTGAGAACCGGGTTTAGGCTGGGTTCCATATGTGTGACCCTATGGGGATCCCATATGGTTGGTTCCACGGTTGCTCCTAAACGAAGCCCGTGTCTTTCCCTCTGGGAGAACCTACCCTTCATCGGGTTGGAGTCACCCCAGCTCTTCCATATGTAGCACAGCCCTACAGGGTTAGTCCATATGTACTTCTGCACATAACTCCTTCGGGGAAGGATGTGGCTTCCGCAGCGTTCCTTTCCCAGCGAAAGGGTACGCTTTCCCAGCGTTATCCAATAGTCTCACTGAATGGGTTTTGGGGAACAGCAGTGATCGACTCTCTCTGTGTTAGCCCTGTCCCACCATCCTCAGGCAAGGGGGTTCAGGTGGCTTACAACAGAGCGCTGGAAGGGGGCAGCTCCTGTGGCGCTTTGGTAGGGATTCCTATTCGTCGGTCTGTCCGACGTACGTCGAACGTGACCGACTGAATGGGAACATCTCGGTTACAAAGGTAACCCTCGTTCCCTGAAGGAGGGAACGGAGACGTACGTCCCGTCGCCACAGTCGCTGTACCCCGCTGATGCTGCTGCCTATCCGGTTTGGCTCCTCAGCGAAAACCTGAAGATGCAATGCACCTGCTGCTCATTATATACCCGCGCTGCGAGGCGAGCAGCTGATGCATATGATTGCATGCCAATGTGCATTGGCTCGTTTTAGTTACACTCGAAGTAGATTGGCCTCTCTAGCGAGATTCCTATTCATCGGTCTGTCCGACGTACGTCTCCGTTCCCTCCTTCAGGGAACGAGGGTTACCTTTGTAACCGAGACGTTTTCTCTTTAATACACAAAGAATGGATTTTTTTATTGTATGCAATGCTGTGCAACAAGCACCTATTATGTGTTATCTCTTCTCTGCACATCGGGTTAATTTAGATCGTGTAGATACGTATTAATTTAATCCAATGCAATGTTATGTTATATATTCAACATGTTATATGTTATCTCTTCAGTGCATAACAGAAAAAAATAGTTCTTGTTTGTATTGCAATGAAAGAGAGCATAAAATATGTATTATTGTTCCATGCACAACGGAATGATCAAGAGCTTGTATGCAATGCAACAGCTCAGATGTTTTCTCTTCATTGCACAATGGAAAAGTTAGTTATTGTAAAGAATGAAAAAGAAACAGTGCATAGCTAATATGTAATTCTTCACTGTACATAGGTTTAAGTTAGACTGTGTGTGCAATGCAATGCAAAAGCATATATCTTAGGTGTATCTCTTCAATGCACAAGTTCTTGTGTGCATTGCAATGCGCAACGATATAAGTTAGTTCTTGTATACTATCACCATCACCTGTGTTTTGTATCTCTTCATTGCATTAAACAGCACCTGTTTAATGTGTAATCTGTTCATTGCACAGTGGAATAAGTTTTTTTAGGGCTGTCAAACGATTAATCGCGATTAATCGCATACAAAATAAAAGTTTGAGTTTGCCTAATATATGTGGGTGTACTGTGTGTAATTATTATGTATATATAAATACAAACACATCCATGTATATATTTGAGAAATATTTACAAGTATATGTATTTATTTATACTTTTATATAATTTATATTATATATAAATACATTTTTTTTGTACATAAATAAAATATTCCTCTTAAATATATACATTAATTTGTGTGTATTTATATATACATATTATTTACACACATCACTCACACATATATTATGCAAACTCAAACTTTTATTTTGTATGCGATTAATCGCGATTAATCGTTTGACAGCCCTAGTTTTTTTGTATACAATGCAAGGAAATGGTGCATACTGTTAGGTCTTTTATTCATGCATGCATGTTATCTATTCGATGCACAATGGATCAGTTATTTCATTCAGTGCATAAGGTTCAACAGCACCTGTGTTATATGTTAACTGCACAAATGCACAACAAAATAAGTTAGTTCTTATAAACAGTGAAACATAGGCAATGCATGCACGCATGTTCTCTCAGTGCAACAGCATATATGATATGTGTTTTCTCTTTAATGCAGAAAGGAAACAGTGATTTCCATTACATCAGGTTAAGGTAGATCTGTATGTGTTATCTTTTCAGTGCACAAATTATTAATTTCTTACATTCATTGAATTTCGTTATTCTTTTATACAATACAAGGAATTTATTCTATGCACAGCGTAATAATTTAACTAACTATTGTATGCAATGCAATGTTAGTTCTTGTATATAACTTATATGTAATACTTCAATGCACAATGACAGATCGTCAGATTGTGTATTGCACATTATTTATTGTATTTTTTGCAATGTAGCAGCAACTATGTTGTCTCATCATATTTCGTTGTTGTCTGTTCAGTGCAACATTGGAATAATTTAGTTCTTGTATATGTGCATAACCTAACTTACATGTTCTTTCTACATTGCAATGCAGCCGCACAACGAGTTTAATAAATTAGTTCTTGTATAGAATGAAAAGAAACGTTGCATAACTAATATGTAATTCTTCACTGCACAACGGATTGAGTTAGATTGTATAAGCAATGCAATGCAAAAGATATATCTTAGGTATTATGTCTTCAATGCACAACTGTATAAGTTAGTTCTTGTATACAATGTAATGCAACATCACCTGTGTTGTGTATGTCTTCATTGCGCATCTTGTTAAGTTAGCTCGTGTAGATATGTATGTGTTTTTCTCTTCACTGCACAAATGAATAATTTCTTAGATTCCATTTTGTTGTTCTTTTCCTTTCGTTGTTTTGTATTGTTTAACAATGCAAGAAAACAGTGCATAAATTACATGTTAGTTGTATGCATAGCATTGTATCTCTTCACTCACTGCACAACGGATTAAGTTAATGAAATGCACATATATTATGCGTTCTTCATTGCACAACGGATTAAGTTTAGATAGTGTATGCTATGCAATGCTAAAGCACATATATGTCTTATCTATTCAATGCACCACGGTACAGGTTAGTTCTAGTGTGCATTGCACTGCACGACGGTATAGGTTAGTTTTTGTATACAATGCATTGAAACAGCGTGCATGTATTATTTTATGCATTTGCAATGCAACAGCACGTGTTACATTTTTAATGCACAACAGAATAAGTGATGTCAGTTAAGATATTGAATGCAATGCAATGCAGCAGCATATATGTTGTGTTATCTATAACGCATAAAGGATTAAGTTCTTGTATATAAGGCAATGCACCTATGTTGTGTAAATGTATGTGTTATGTATGTGTTATCTCCTAGTGCAGAATGAATGATTCATTTCTTACATTCATTGCATTTCGTTGAACACCTGTCATGTGTTATCTCTTCTCTCTACATCGGGTTAAGTTGTTCTTCTATACAATGCAAAGAACCAATGTTTATGTGTTAGTTCTTGTATGCAATGCAATGCAACACCACCCGTGTTATGTATTATCTGTTCAGTGCGCAACAGATTAAGTTAGTTTTTGTATACAATGCAAGGAAATGATTTATATTCAGTTAGGTCTTTTATTCATGGCAAATGCATACATTATCTATGCAATGCACAATGGAAGAGTTATTTCATTCATTGTAACACCACATGTATTATCTCTTCAGTGCATAAGGAATGAATTAAATATTGTACATATTGTTCTTTTATACAATACAGGGAAACAGCTTTAGCTTTACCTTGAGCATAGCATACTTGCAGTGTAACAGAACATATGGGTTACCTCCTTAACGCACAACGAAATATGTTGTTATTTTAGTTCTTGTATGTAATGTAGTGCAACAGCACCTGTGTTATGTTCATGTCTCGTTTGCATCAAAGGACTTACCTGAATGCTTACCTCAAGGACTCCTCTTGCAACTTACCTGTACTCCGTGTACCCAAGCTCCTCTCCTCGTCTTTTATCTGGTGTGAAGTGTTGTCTGAAGTCATCTACTCCATTCAGCAAGTATCATTCTCCATTGTCACTCTGCAACCACAAAAGGACTGTGTCATTCTTCATATCATTCATCAGTCACGAACTTGCATCTGTTTGCTCACCTGTTGTCATCCATATACTCTGCTTGTGTTCAATAAACTACCTGTTAACCCTCAGGGGTCTGAGGATTTTTGGGGCCCTGGAGAAGTTTTGACATGCCCTGACATTTGTGCTTTTTTCAGGTGTTCATAAACATATTAATGGAAAAAGTGTCATTACACTGTATTCAGCACAAACTAGGCTACAATAATATGTGAGGGACATGTATGCACATGTTTGTGTTTTTGAAGGAATAACGTTTATGCGTGGTTATTGAAAAAACAAAAAACTTAAGTCACTGAAATAAAGCCAAAAATATATATTAAATCTTTGTTCACAAGACTTCTGCGTATTTGAGGTTGTAGACTAGAGTTTTTGCTTCAAAATGAGGTGAAAATTATGCTGCCTGCTTGTTCATATAAAACAATAGAGAGATTTAAATTTTCTAAAACATCTTTGGTCAAGAAACACAGTATGCGTGGAGGCGTGAATCCTCATGTATAATGGGTGATTCTCACCTGAGAAGACAAAAGAATCACATAATAATGACCTGAAATGACTTGCATATTAATGAGGCCTTTCAGTCAGGTAGGCTGTGAAAAAACCCTTTGTGATCATGATTCAAATCGCATCATGGTGTAAATCAAACATACAGAAAAAACAGCAATACTATGAAATATTATTACAATTTAAAATAATGGTATTCTATTATATTCTTTAAAATATAATGTATTTCTCTGATGCAAAGTGTCTGAACAATTATGTTACCTCTATGGCATTTTATATAGGCTTTTAGCTTAAAAGCATGCACATTTGGAGAAATATTGATGGATTCTCATATGTTTGTCAATTTTCTATACAGAAGAGTAATATTTATTCAGGATTTATTGTCATTACTATGAGTGCTGGATACTGTTTTTTCAATTCATACTTGCAGCCGGAGGGCGCTCTGTACACCTTTAGTCCACAAATGCCTGAGCACTAAAGAAGAATAGGCAATCCAGGAAATAACCGAACTAACAGAGGACAGAGATCGCTAACTATGGCTATTCAAAACACTTTTCAAGACAATAAATACACGATTGAGACGATGAATGCATGTATTGACTCAGAATTTGCGTCTGAATAGCGCTCCCTCCGTGGGCGTGGCCGCATTAGCGGATAATGAGCTGAATCACGGATTTCTGACATGGCTCTATTTCATACAGATTACATAAACACAGAATGTTAGTTTTCAATTTGACTTACAGGATTTAAAACCTGACATTTCAACGTTTTTTTAGACACAAGTCTAATTTTTTTGTGATTAGTATTCACTAAGTTACAGTTCATTTTCTGAGAACTATCAGATTGGACTTCCTTCAGAGGGAGACGAGAGATCATGCATCATGTTAGTTTTCTTTATTTTATAAAAAGCACAACATTTTGTTTTTACTCTGAGTGTACAAATAAAAGAAGATATTCCACAGATTAAAATGGTGTATAACTCTTAATTGTATGTGCAACATTAACAGAGTATTTTGAGTCTCTTTCACACTGGTAAGAAAAAAACCGCGGTGGTATCGCCGGCGATACCCTCAGACCTCAGAGTGTTAACCTATCTTCTGTCTCCCGGCTGGTCCTTTTGTAACAGAAGACCGGACCAAAACAGCGGAACACATGCATGAGTCAATCGGATCCTTTCCAGGATTTGGTGGACGCGTTTCGTCGCACTTTCAATGTGCAACCGCCATCACAAACGCCACCGCCAGCTCCAGCTCCCGCCATCACTTCCGCACCCACCGTCACCTCTTCCTCACCGCCCACGTACGCCAGTCCCATGGCCAAACCGGCGCCCTACTCTGGTTCAGCGAAGGACTGCAATGGATTCCTCCTGCAAGTCTCTCTGACCCTGGAGATGTAACCGCACCTGTTCCCCACTGACTACTCTAAGGTAGCGTTCATCATTTCACAACTTTCTGGCAAAGCTTTACAGTGGGCCGATTCCATCTGGTCACAAAACAATCCAGTGACGCAGACATATTCAGGCTTCGTCGAACACTTCCGGGAAGTGTGTGGAAAACTATCTTGGGATTCTTCTATCGGTGAGAAACTGTATAACTTGAAACAAGGAAAGTTGTCTGTTAATGAATACGCTCTGCAGTTCAGAACTCTCGCTGCTCGGAGTGGATGGAACGAACAAGCGCTGCTGACATCATACCGTCAAGGACTGGATCCTCGAGTGCGGTTGCATCTCACTGCAAGAGGATACCATCGGGCTCGAACGCTTCATCCAGCTGTCAATACGCTTCGCCACTCGTATGCAGTCTGTCTTGAAGAGCACCAGGGTCAGAGCCTCCACAACACCTTCCTCTGCCAGCCAGAATCCGCCAGTACTCCAGAACCAGCCCAAGAACCCATGCAAGTGGAATCATCACGGCTGACTCCAACAGAAAGACAGAGAAGGCTGACCCAGAATTTATGCCTATATTGCGGATTACCAGGGCATGTACTCTCCTCATGCCCTACACGTCCTCCACGCCCCATGGTGAGTGCCATTATCTCTACTCTCCAGACGCAAAAGCCACTCACCACGACTATAACTCTTACTGCTGCTGATGTTTCTCTTCCAGTATCCACCCTCATCGATTCTGGGTCAGCGGGAAATTTCATCTCTGGCGCCCTCTGTCATCAGCTCAACATCAAGACCAAGAGCACGCCAACCACTTACCAGATCCACTCAATAACAGGCAGACCTGTGAGTAATAGACGAGTCAGCCGCATCACGGAACCTGTTCATCTACAAGTCGGAGTGCTGCATCACGAGTACATTCAACTGCTAGTTCTGGAGGGTTCCACCGCTGACGTGATACTAGGGCGCCCGTGGTTGCAGCAACATAACCCCATCCTCTCTTGGAACACTGGAGAAGTCCTGAAGTGGGGCGAAACCTGCTTTCCCAAGTGTTTCTCCGACCTGCCTGTTCCCAAGTCTCCTTGCTCCAACGTTCTTCCAGTCTGTGTCACATCCGTTGAGAGTCCCCTCGAGAAACGATCTGTGGACATCCCGTCCTGCTATGCCCCCTTCAGCGACGTATTCTGCCCCAAGAGAGCCTCCAAGCTGCCTCCACACCGGCCATGGGACTGCGCCATCGACCTGCTTCCGGGTGAGTCAGTGCCAAGGGGTAAAATTTACCCCTTATCCATCCCGGAGGAGAAGGCCATGGTGGATTACATCGAGGAGGCATTGGCTCAGGGATACATCCGACCATCTACTTCCCCTGCTGCATCCAGCTTCTTCTTCGTGGCGAAAAAGGACGTTGGCTTGCGGCCATGCATCGACTATAGAGCTCTCAACGCCATCACAGTAAAATTCCGGTACCCCCCTTCCTCTCGTCCCAGCAGCCCTGGAACACCTCCGCGGAGCCACTGTGTTCACCAAGTTGGACCTCCGCAGCGCCTACAACCTGATCCGGATACGTGAGGGGGACGAGTGGAAGACCGCCTTCGTCATGCCCACCGGCCATTACGAATACTTTGTCATGCCGTACGGCCTGGTCAACGCTCCCTCCGTATTCCAGGACTTCATCCACGAGGTGCTCCGGGAGTTCCTCCATAAGTTCGTGCTGGTGTACATTGAAGACATCCTGATATACTCCCGGAGTATAGCCGACCACCAACGCCACGTTGCGGAGGTCCTGCAACGCCTGAGGGACTTCCAGCTCTTCCTCAAGGCTGAGAAATGCTCATTCCACCAGCCCTCAGTGCAGTTCCTTGGATACAACATCGATCACAGTGGCATCCGGATGGACGAGGGGAAGGTGGCAGCTATCAAGAACTGGCCAACACCCACTACCGTCAAAGAGCTCCAACTTTTCCTCGGATATGCCAACTTTTACAGAAGATTCATCCATAACTACAGTTCCATTACCAGATCACCATCCAGATCACCTGGTCTCACTCACAAGCCTCCTTCGCAATAAGCCCAAGTCTCTGTCCTGGACTCCATCTGCCACAGAAGCTTTCAACACCTTGAAACAAGCTTTCACGACCGCTCCACTCCTGGTGCACCCTGACCCTGACAAACCTTTCGTCGTGGAAGTCGACGCCTCCACCACCGGAGTTGGAGTGGTTTTGTCACAGCAGCAGGGGAACCCGAGCCGACTCCATCCATGTGCCTTCTTCTCCTGCAAGCTCAACCCGGCGGAGGTGAACTACGACATTGGCAACCGAGTGGAGGCATTGGTTAGA
Source organism: Megalobrama amblycephala (assembly GCF_018812025.1). Lineage (NCBI taxonomy): Eukaryota > Metazoa > Chordata > Actinopteri > Cypriniformes > Xenocyprididae > Megalobrama > Megalobrama amblycephala. The sequence continues at coordinate 9,527,163 of NC_063065.1, forward strand.
GGGAGCTCTGCACCCATTCCTAGTCCTAACGGATCATAACCTGGAGTACCTCCGAGCCGCCAAGAGGCTCAATCCCAGACAAGCCCGATGGGCTCTCTTCTTCACATGTTTTAACTTCACCATCTCCTACCGTCCTGGCTCCAGAAATATCAAAGCTGATGCTCTGTCTCACATCCATGCCCCAGATGAGGTTACTGAAGAACCTGAGTCTATCCTACCTGAACAAATGATCGTCAGTCCCATCACCTGGTCTCAAGAAACTCTCCCTCCTTCCAATGCCTCCACCAACACTCCGCCGGGTTGCCCCCAGGGCTTGCAATTCATCAACCGAGCACGGCACACTCCACTGATCCACTCTGCACACTCTTCACTAGGCACTGGCCACCTGGGGGTCAATGAAACCCTCTCGCTGCTGAAAGAGCGCTTCTGGTGGCCCAACATGGCCAACGACATCAGAAGGTACGTGCAGGGATGCAAGGAATGCGCCATGTCCAAGAGCCCACGCCATTTACCATCCGGCAAACTTCTTCCTCTGCCCGTTCCCAACCGCCCCTGGTCACACCTAGGAGTGGACTTCGTGACAGATCTCCCAGCCTCCAATGGATTTACCTGCATCTTCGTGGTTGTTGACAGGTTTTCCAAATCCTGCCGACTCATCCCTCTAAGAGGCCTGCCCACAGCCATGGAAACTGCTGAAATTATGTTCAACACTATCTTCAGATACTACGGAATCCCTGAAGACATTGTATCCGACAGAGGACCTCAATTCATCTCACGGGTCTGGAAGGCCTTCTTCTCACTCCTAGGTGTGACCGTGAGCCTCTCCTCGGGATACCATCCGCAGTCGAACGGGCAGACGGAACGTAAGATCCAAGAAGTGGGGCGATTCCTCCGTACCTTCTTCCATGTCCACCAGGGCTCTTGGAACCAGTATCTGGGTTGGGCCGAGTACGCACAAAACTCCCTCCGCCAATCTACCACCGGCCGGACACCCTTCCAGTGCATGCTCGGCTACCAAACCCCACTGTTCCCCTGGTCAGGGGAACCATCCGACGTACCATCAGTTGACTACTGGTTCTGAGAGAGCAAGAGGGTCTGGGACTCAGCCAACCACCAGCTACAACGGGCCCTTCGTAGAGGCAGGATGGTTGCGGATCTATGACGCTCTGAAGCCCCTGCTTACCAACCCGGACAGAAGGTATGGTTATCTACCAGAGACATCCGCATACGTCTACCCTGCCGTAAGCTGAGTCCCAGGTTTATTGGCCCATTCACCATCACAGAGCAGGTCAACCCAGTCACCTACAAACTACAACTACCTCCTGAGTATCGTATTCACCCAACCTTCCATGTATCACTCCTTAAACCTCACCACCCTTCTGTTCCTCTTCCCACAGAGCCTGGCGTGACTGATGCCGAACCCCCCCCCCTTCCTCTCATCCTGGAGGACGGAGCAGCATACGAGGTGCGAGACATCCTGGACTCCCCGCGTTGTGGCGGACAACTTGAGTACCTCGTGGACTGGGAAGGCTATGGTCCTGAGGAACGTTCCTGGGCACCACGCAATGACATCTTAGATCCCAACCTGCTGGACACCTTCCACTCGACACATCCCAACAGACCTGCACCTCGTGGAAGAGGTAGACCGCCACAACGTCAGGGTCCGCGGCCCTTAGGAGCGGGCCGTGTGTGTGTGTGTGGGGGGGGGGGGGGTACTGTCACAGACACGCCAGGCTCCAGCACCCTCCAATCACAGCGCACATCATCCCCGGAATACTAATCACCGTCACCTGCACCTCATCAGCACGCTCATCACCAGCACTACTTAAGACACACTCACACATTGTCCGGTCTCGTTTGCATCAAAGGACTTACCTGAATGCTTACCTCAAGGACTCCTCTTGCTACTTACCTGTTCTCCGTGTACCCAAGCTCCTCTCCTCGTCTTCTATCTGGTGTAAAGTGTTGTCTGAAGTCATCTACTCCATTCAGCTAGTATCATTTTCCATTGTCACTCTGCAACCACAAAAGGACTGTGTCATTCTTCATATCATTCATCAGTCACGAACTTGCATCTGTTTACTCAACTGTTGTCATCTATATACTCTGCTTGTGTTCAATAAACTACCTGTTAACCTATCTTCTGTCTCCCGGCTGGTCCTTTTGTAACACCTATGTTGTTTCATCATCTTTCACTGTTGTTTCTTCAAGTGCACACCGGAATAATTTACTTCTTGTATACGTGCATAACATGTTAGTTGCATAAAGTTGCATACATAAAGATGCATTGCAATGCAGCCGCACAATGAGTTCAATAAATTAGTTCTTGTATAGAATGAAAAGAAACAGTGCATAGACAATATGTAATTCTTCACTGCACAACTAACACAAGTGAGTTCTTGTATACAATGCAAATGCACCATCACCTTGTGTTGTGTATCTTTTCACTGCACGTCGGGTCAAGTCAGCTCGTGTAGATATGTATTGTGTTATCTCTTCACTGCACAAATTAATAATTTCTTACATTCCATTTTGTTGTTCTTTTATACAATACAAGCTTACCTGCAATGTAACAGAAAATATGTGTTACCTTTTTAATGCTTAACAAATATGTTTATGCAAATTTAGTTATTTATGTAGTGCAACAGCACCCGGTGTTATTTGTTATTGGACAACGGAATAAGTTAGCTTTTGTATACAGTTCCGGGAAATGGTGCATACTGTTAGGTCTTCTATTCATGGCATTGCATGCACGCATTGTTATCTCTTCTGTGTATAAGAAATAAGTTAGTTCTTGTATGCAATACAAGGAAACAGTGCATAAATTACATGTTAGTTGTATGCATTGCATTGTATCTCTTCATTGCACAATGGATTGTTTAGATAGTGTATGCCTTGCAATGCAAACATATTTCTTCAATGGTTCACGCTACAAGTTCTTTTCTCTTCAATAGTTCACGCAACAAGTTAGTTCTTGTGTACATTGCACTGCACAACGGTATAATTCTTGTATACAATGCAAACAGCGCATGATCATGTATTCTTTTATGCACTTACAATGCAACAGCACATGTTACATTTTTAATGCACAACAGAATAAATTATGTCAGTTAAGATATTGAATGCATTGCGATGCAATGCAACAGAATATATGTGTTGCATTGCATTGCATATGTGTCATGTGTTAGCCAGTTCTTGTATATAATGCAATGCACCCATGTTGTGTATATGAATGTGTTATCTCTTCAGTGCAGAATGAAACAGTGCATAGCTTATATGTAGTTAAATGCATTGCAATGCAACATACTGTATGACCTCTTTAATGTACTACGAAATTGTTCATGGCACAGGGGAATAAGATTTTGTTTACAATGCAAGGAAATAGTGCATACTATCATGTCTTGTATTCATGGATGCACCACGCATGCTATCTCTTCAATGCACCAAAGGATGAGTTAGTTCATTAATTTCAACAGATATGTTATGTGTTATATGCTTAAGGTATAAGTTAGTTCTTGTATAAATGCAAGGAAATGCATATGATATATCAAGCTGTTCTATGCACAGTGCTATTGAGTTAACTGTCGTTGCAATGCAGTGAAATTGTTGCATTACAATAAATACAAGTGTTTCACTGCATTGCAATCTGATTTATGGGTAACGCTTTAGATTACAGCCCGGAAAGTACTGCGTAATTACAACGAATTTACAGCATAACTTTAAATAATTATAGTGTAACTATACAGTAAGTATGTGTAAGTATAGGGGAACAATATGTAAAGTATCGTTAATAAAGGGGTAACAACCAGGAAAATAACAAATTATTTATACTGTAAATATTTTATAACTAAGGGGTAAGTATGACATTACGGGCCATAAATTAAAGTGGAGCTTGTTACCCTCTTATTTCATGTAGTTACAGGGTAAGTAATTAATAAAATGCAAACAATCTGATATCACTGACTCCGAAACCTTTATTTGAAAAACAACTTCATTAAAAACAGGTCTACAACACTTATTATTAATTTTTTTAAATCAACTTTCATTTCAAACTCTAAAGAGTTACTTTCCTGACAGAAAGTAACAAGTTTTGTCCGTTTTTTGGTTGTTGTTGTTTCTCGCTTGGCTTCCTCCTGCTCTCAGCTGATGAATCTTAAGAAGGAATCTCATTGCTGTTCTGTATTATAAGAAAATACAGTACACCCCGAAATTTTCTCATGGTTTAGGCTATTCATCTTTTCGCGACCAACTGTCACCAGCGCCTGCATGAGAGTCGACTTTGCGTTTGATAGGGATGGGCGGATCGATCCTAAAGTATCGATACTTTCGATACTGGCTTTGTATCAAAAAGATCGATTCTCAAATAGAAGTATCGATCCTATCTATTTTTTTTTATTTATTTATTTATTTATTTATTATTTGTGATTATGGTATATTAATAATAGTAATACGCCGTATATTATTGCAATATTTACTTAAATAGGAACGGCAATGGGAACTACATCTTCTTCCGCTGTATCTCCGCTTGTCGAAACAATATTCGCTCACGCTCAATCTGTCAAAGACAAGCAAGCACGCACAGCGCAGGATTTTAAAGGGAGTCGAGTGCGTGGCTGCAGTCATGACTGAAAGAAAAAGAAGTTTAATCTGGAGTTATTACACTCCAGTTAAGAATGACGAAGCTTCGTGTGACGTTTGTCGAAAAACAATACGCCACACTTTTTTCAAAAGCAAGAGATTTTGACCAGTCAAAGAAAAACAGGCTGAAGGGGAGAATGTCAACATTCACTTTGTTTCATCTCAAAAGCATATAAAGGGAAGAAATGTAGAAACATTATGTGACAATTATTGAGAAAAGGTTTGTGAGACACATTTACATTTTTGTTATATTTGTTATATTTTGTTGTTAGCCTACAGTGATATATTTGCTCATTTAATTAATAATGTTCAGTATTTTTTAATAAATAAAAAAAAGAATAATGTCCATTGCAGTTTATTTAATATTAATAATGATGGCTATCAAAAAACAATATAAAAATATTTCATTGGAGTATCAGTATCGGTATCGATATCGACGATACTTGCCTTGAAAGTACTTGGTATCGGATCGGAAAGAAAAAAATGGTATCGCCCATCCCTAGCGTTTGACGAAGCATATTAATGAGCAACGTGAAGCTTTCATGACGTTCTCGCGGGAGATTCATGTGAAACTCGCGCGAGAACTGCCGTCTCTGTTATTCTGTCTTGTTTGTTTCTCATTCTCATTATCCGTTATTCTGTGTATTTTGTTGTGAGCATTACTAAAAAAAACAATTAAAAAAAAAAAAAAAAAAAAAAACTGACGGCATCCAACATCTGCGTGAGTTTCTCGCTATGGTTTCTCGGCACGCTGACGTCACGCTTCAAGTTACGTCAAGCATGAACTCTCAACCCTCGCATGCACGCGCAGGAGACAGTTGGTCGAAAGTTTTAAAAATATTCAAATATTTGGTATTTTTCTTACAAATACGTATCGTTTCACTTCAGAAGACATCGATTCATCCATTGGGGTCGTATGGATTACTGTAGTTATTGCTGTTTGTGCTGTTTGATGCTTAGGAACACGTGAGCTTGCATGATAAAGCGTTCCCAGATGATTTTTTTTTTTTCCTAAAATCCTTTTTATGTTCATCTTAAGAAGGAAAGTCCTATACATCTCAGATGGCATGAGGGTAAAACATGAGTAAACGGTGAGCACATTTCCGGGTGTACTGTATTTTCTTATAATACAGAATAGCAAATGGGATTCCCTCTTAAGATTCATCAGTGGAAAGAAAGAAAAAGAGGAACAAGAGGAGGAGGAAGCCAAGCAAGAGAAACAAATAAGAAGTGTTGCAACTTTAAATCTGTTTTGAAATAAGTTTTTTTTCAAATAAAGTTTTCCAAGTGATATGACTGTTTGCGTTTTATTTATTTATTTATTTATTATTAATTACTTACCCTGTAACTACATGAAATAAGAGGGTAACAAGCTCCACTTTAATTTACGGCCCGTAATGTCGTACTTACCCTGTAACTACATGAAATATGAGAGTAACAAGCTCCACTTTAATTTACGTCCCATAATGTCATATTTACCCTGTAACAACATGAAATAAGAGGGTAACAAACTCCACTTTAATTTACGGCCGTAATGTCATATTTACCCTGTAACTACATGAAATAAGAGGGTAAAAAGCTCCACTTTAATTTACGGCCCGTAATGTCATATTTACCTTGTAACTACATGAAATAAGAGAGTAACAAGCTCCACTTTAATTTACGGCCCGTAATGTTATACTTACCCCTTAGTTATATGTCATACGTACCCCTTAGTTATAAAATATTTACAGTATAAATAATTAGTTATTTTCCTGGTTGTTACCCCTTTATCCCCAATACTTTACATATTGTTCCCCTATACTTACACATACTTACTGTATAGTTACACTATAATTATTGAAAGTTATGCTGTAAATTTGTTGTAATTACGCAGTACTTTCCGGGCTGTAATCTAAAGCGTTACTGATTTATGTTCAATAGGTATAGCACAGGTATAGCTAAAGTGACATCAGAGTGAGGCAATGAGTATGTACAGAAAGTTCATGAAAACTTTTAAGTGGGTCTAATTTGGACTCTGTATAGCTGATATAAAATCAATAGTCAATGGATGGCAATAGAAAGTTAAAAAATGAGTACTCTTTGGCTAGAAATATGCTCATTATGTACAATATGGACTATTTTCCAACTGATGCAACATCAGAAGGAGTCAATGAGTTTGTAAGTTCAAGCTCGAGTTCTCTTGGGCCAGGAATATGTTCAGAAGGTCAAATATGGACTGCTGTCTGTCTGATGACACATCAGGGTTCAATTTCTTCTATATACAAGATAAGTTAGTTATTGTATGCAAAATAATGAAAGAGTTTGCTCTTTTAGTTTTTGTAATGCAACAGCATTTATGATTTGTTTTCTCTTCAATACACAAAGAATGGATTTTGTTTGTAATGCAGTGCAGCAGATGTTCAATGCCCAACAGATAAAGTTAGTTTTTGTATACAATGAAAGGAAACAGTGCATACTGTTAGGTCTTGTATTCATGGCAATGCATGCACGCATTTTATCTCTTCAATGCATAACCGCTGAGTTAGTTCGTTCATTGCAACATCCCATATGTTATGTGTCATCTCTTCAGTGCATAAGGAATAAGTTAGTTCTTGTATGCAAAGCAAGGAAACAGTGCAGAACTTACATGCTGCAATGCAAAATCACATATGTTATATTAATTTCTTCTATGCAAAACGTAATAAGTTAATTATTTTATGCAAGACAGTTAGTTCTTGTATTTAATGCTATGCAACAGCATATATGATTTGTTGACTGATTTGAAGAGTTCGTTTTTGTATGCAATGCAGTGCAGTAAGAACCTGTCATGTGTTATCTGCACATCAGATTAAGTTAGATCATGTAGATATGTATTGTGTTATCTCTCTATTCTTTTATACAATGCAAGGAAACAATGCTTATATAATAGCTTATGTGTTAGGAAGTTAATAAGTTCTTGTATGCATTGCAACGCACAACGAAATGAGTTTATTTTAAAGGGCACCTATTATGCAAAATTCACTTTTACATGGTGTTTGACCATAAATGTGTGTTGGCAGTGTGTGAGCAAAACCACCCTAGAATGAGAAAAATCCACCCAGTGTTTTTTTTACAATCTCAATAATTCATAAGCACTGTCTCAGAACGCCCTGTTTTAAGATTGCTCTCACTGTGACGTAGAATTGCGCTAAGCCCCACCCACGTGGTTTGATTGACAATCTGGTTTTGGCATAGACCCCGCCCTCGGTGATCGGTCAACCATCCTCCATTGTTTCAACGACAGCTGGTAATGTCTCCTAAGAAACATAAGTGTTCTGTTGTGGGATGTAATAATGAACATAGTAGTTTTCACTTACTTCCGACATCAGAGCCACTGAAAACGCAGTGGATGGATTTTATTTACGAAGGAAAGGCGCCACTCAAAATTCCAAAATACGTTTATGTTTGCGCGAATCATTTTTTGACTGACTGTTTTGAGAACGAGGGTCAATTCAAAGCAGGTCTTGCTTCAAAGTTAATCCTCAAGTGTGGATCGTTGCCTACTGTTCGCGATCCAACGTCACCTCCAGAAGAAGTAAGTGTATTTAATGTTTTTTGAGCAAATAGTCATTTCAGTCGATGTCAGCAAATTCAATAACAAATGCGTCTAAAGTTGTTGTCGTCGTCGTAGAATGTCTGTGTATATAATTTAAACCTTGTTTGTATAGTGTGTATCCACACGTATATATATATATTTTTTTAAAGATATTGTATTAAAAACTGTGTATGTTTACTTAGCAAACGTTATCACAGTATTTGTGTTTGTAGTTTAAAAAAATTGCGCGAACGTTATCACAGTGTGTGTGTGTGTGTTGCACATCCCATGCCCGTAGGCAGGGGGGGTTCGGGTGGTTCGAACGAACCCCCCCTCACTGCCAAAGGTCCAGAATTTTTTTTTTTATTTTTTTTTTTTTTTATGTGATTATTGTCATCATTGTTTTAATCAATGCTTGTGACAAATATTCTGGGTTGCTGTTTCAAATTAATATGATACATTATTGTAGCTGGACGTGTGTGTGTGCCGCGCGTGCAGTTCAGAGAGAGTTCGCGCAATACACTTTTTCAAAGCAACGGTGAAGAAGCATCGCCTCTGAATGATGGGGTGTAGGGGTTATATATATATATATATTTTGTTTTAATTAAAAGGATTTCTATATTTTATCCACTCAATAGTCTACAATATAATAGCCATATAAACATAGCGTAATTACAATAATAAAACATAGTCTGATATTCAGTGATATTGGCTGTGCAATATCGACTTTTGTGATTGGCCAATACCGGCAGACTGGAACCAATGGAAATGCTTCTCCTTCGGTGCGCGTCTTATTCCTCTGAGAACTTCAAAGCAGACCGCTTGAGGTAAATTATCTGGAATGATTAGTATATTGATTTACGATGCCTATGTGAGAGTGTTATGTCTGTACATGGGCGTCGGAACCATTGTATGTGGGTGGGGGACAAGACCCACCCACTTTTAAAGACCAATGAAATTGGACCCACTCACTTTTACCGTCTCTAATTCAGCATTTGTCTAATCCCCCCCAGGTGATGCTACTCCACAAACCACTAACAGAGCATAAAAAATACCAAAAATAAAAATATTTTTTAAAACATCGCCAAGTAAAATGCTGCGTTTATATAGAACTGTCTCTTTACGACCACCACAAACGGGACACTTTTCAGACGCGCATTCCACCTTCGCCTCAGCGCCAGGCGCAAGTCAAACGAGCGCGGAAAAGGTAGCTTCAGCTGAACAACAGTGAACTGTGGTCAGATGAGATGTTGTCAGGCTATGTCAGTAAAACTCCAATCAGCCGTTAGGCTATAGCCTACTGCGCTCGAAGCATGAACCCAAGAATTGCTCGAGCAAATGCGCCGGCGCGCGCTGCATATTACTTTATTATAGCTTAAATAAAGCGCTAAAGAAACTACGGGCATGCACCGTCGTAAAATGTAAATGAAGTCATGAAATTACCAAACATGCGATTAAAGCTGCCTCAAATCTGTGCATGCATGTATTTGTTGACATGGTTTTAAAGCTATTGTTATCCAATTTGTTGGCCTTAAAACGTCTTAAAATGCATATATGTACACCAAGGAAATCAAAATTTTCTCGGGGGAGCCCACGAAGCCCCCTAGCATAATACATTTTGTGACCTCGGTAAATATAAAACCCTACGTACAGCCCTGCTTCTTTTCTATCTAACGAAATCAAAGGTAATTGTGTATTTCTCCAGTTGTGCGCACTTGGGACTAAACTTTGTATGCACTGTGTGATCAATGTGTGAAAATAAATGGGAGCAAAAACGAAAAAAGAAAAAAGGTTTGTCTCGTTCTATTAAAAAAAGTCAATAACTACCGATTTATCTTGGCATTCTATCTATCTATATGTAGGCTATGTGTGTGTGTATATATATATATATATATATATATATATATATATATATATATATATATATATATATATATATATATTAAAAATGGTACATGAGGAAGCAATTTGACAACAATGCAGTAAATATTTTAGGTGCATCAAAAAGCATGCTCGTTAAAATACCAGCAGACAAGCTAATCCAGCACAAATTAGTGCATAAAAGGTCACCAAAATGAAGTATTTGAACCTCATAATTAAATACAAAAGGAGGAGAAAAACTGCAAAAAGGTCCACTTTTTGAAAAAAAGAACCCCCCCTTTCAATAGGCTGGCTACGGACCTGCATCCATAATTGCAAAGGGGACGCGATTAAAACTCTATAAGTACATAAATGTATCAAATATCCATTCAGAGACGTCCGGCTCCATTCTCAATTGTGTTTCTTCTGCCGGAGTCTCTTTAACATCTGGGTCTGATTCCGGTTCAAACATGTACGGCTGAATGCCATTCAAAACAGCGGGTCTCTCACTCTCAGCCATTCTGCTTCTAACGACTGTTTATTGCCATAGGTATGCAAGTTACGCCCTCATCCAAAGGCAGGGCGGGGATATGCAGCTCATTTATATTTAAGGTGGTACACACCAAAACAGCTCTTTTTAAAACAGGCCCCAAAAATGACATTTTCAAATGGTTATAATAAATTAACTGTGGGGTATTTTGTGCTGAAACTTCACAAATACATTCTGGGGACACCCAAGACCAATATTACATCTTGTAAAAAGGGGCATAATAGGTGCCCTTTAAATAATTTAGTTCTTGAATGTAATGCTGTGCAACAATGCCTGTTTAATGTGTAATCTGTTCATTGCACGGTGGAATAAGTTCCCTTTCATGGGAACATCGACGCTGCGTAGTCGCTTTGGGAACACCTCTGTGTGATTACGTCTTGAAGCACTCGTGAAATCAAACCAATAGTGTAGCGGGACGTCAGAGCGGGTGACGTCACGGACCAGGAAACTATAAAGCACCCCTGAGAACAAAGAACGTCTTCAGCAAGAAAAATAAGCAACAGTTCACTAAATGTGCTCCTCCCTGCCCTCGTTTTATCACGGGCGGGGATACACATGATATGTGTGTTGCTTGTATGGGAGTGGAGCATGCACAGGCAGCTCTCGAGGGAGCTGTCTGCGTGCATTGTGAGAAGTTAACGCTCCGTGTACTCTGATCACGCCGCGCGTTCTTTGACAAAAAGGAGGACGCCGCGGCGAGTGTTCCCCAGGGGCTGGAGATGAGGACCCGCCATCCGCATCTCCAGCATATGAGGAGCTTTTAGAGGTGTTGACTCGGGCAGTGGCTAAATTAAATATCGAATGGCCAGAAGAAAGACCTGAAGTGCGAGTTAAAAGTAAATTAGATGAGCACTTTCTCCCTGCCCGACCACAGCCCCGGGGATTGCCGTTCTTCCCAGATCTCCACACTGAAGAGTCCGGCACATTTCCGTGTTCATAACCCAGCAACATCTCTGTATAGTAACATCATGGGTGTTGACCCATCTTCGGTGCCCTCAGGGGGCCGTTCTGTCAACCCTGCCACCTCGTGTGTCTCGGGGCACAGCAGCCCCCCCCCCGATCCTCTGAGGAGGGTCGGTCAGCGCTTGATTTGACTGTTCCCTGCCGGTGCGCCGCTTCAGGGCGTCGAGCCAAATGCTCAAAAAACACCAGAGAGACTGGTTCCCTTAGTAGAATATTTAGAAGAATGGAAAAGTCTTCCCAATATTTCTCAATGGGTGCTGCAAATGATAAAAAAGGGTTACAAAATACAATTCGGGTTTCGCCCGCCCCAGTTCAACGGGGTCCTCGCTACAGTAGTAGACCCCCCAGCAGTCTCTGGTCATGGAACAAGAAGTGATGACACTTTTGCAATAGGGAGCTATAGAGAGGGTTCCTCCCACCAGTCACTACAGATCACTACACAGATCAGGTCCGAGGACTGGTTTGTGACAATAGATCTGAAAGACGCGTACTTCCATGTATCAATCCATCCTTCACATTGGAAGTTCCTCAGGTTTGCTTTCGGGAGCGAAGCTTACCAATACAAGGCTCTTCCGTTCGGCCTATCCCTTTCACCCCGCACCTTCACGAAGTGCGTGGATGCAGCACTGGCTCCTCTGAGACTCCAGGGCATCCTCGTGCTGAATTATATCGACGATTGGTTGATTCTAGCTCAATCAGAGCAACAGGCAGTTCGACATCGAGATGTAGTTCTGTCCCATATGAAGAGGTTAGGGTTGAGACTCAATGCCAAGGAAAGTGTGCTTTTACCGGCTCAGACTACCAATTACCTAGGGGTAGTTTGGGATTCCACTTCGATGCAGGCACATTTGTCCCCTGCTCGGGTGAATTCCATTCTCTCAACCGTGAAAGGGGTGAAGTTAGGCCAGTCACTCACTGTGAAACAATTTCAGAGAATGTTGGGTCTGATGGCAGCTGCGTCCAACGTGATACCTTTTGGCCTGCTGCACATGAGACCCCTACAGCGGTGGCTCAGAACAAGGGGGTTTTCTCCGAGGGGAAATCCTTTTCGCACAAGGTCACGCGGTGATGCCTTCGTGCTTTGGCGGTGTGGAAGAAGCCCTGGTTTCTATCCCAAGGTCTTGTGCTGGGAGCTCCTTGTCGTCGCAAAATGCTAACGATGGATGCTTCTCTCACAGGGTGGAGAGCGATCATGAGTGGTCGCTCAGCTCAAGGTCTGTGGGAGGACCATCATCGATCTCGGCATATAAATCAGCTGGAGATGATGGCGGTATTTTGAGCACTCAAATACTTCCTCCCAGACCTGAGGGGCCATCACGTGTTAGTTCAGTCAGACAACATGTCGGTGGTCTCTTATATCAACCATCAGGGGGGTCTGAGGTCTCGCCAATTGTGCAAGTTAGCTCATCAGATCCTCCTGTGGTCCCAGGGCAAGCTTCTCTCTCTGAGAGCAGCTTATATCCCGGGACATCAAAATGTGGGAGCAGACATCCTGTCGAGGCAAGGGCCGAGGCCCAGGGAATGGAGGCTCCATCCCGAAGTGGTGGAGCTGATATGGAAAAAGTTTGGTCGTGCACAAGTCGACCTATTTGCCTCGAAAGAGATGTCTCACTGCCCATTGTGGTTTTCTCTGACCCATCCAGCCCCTCTGGGGTTGGATGCTATGGTACAGACGTGGCCGAGGCTGCGTCTGTACGCATTTCCCCCGATTGCTCTGCTCCCCGGAGTTCTGGAGAGGGTTCGCAGGGACAGGGTCCGTCTAATATTGGTAGCCCCATTCTGGCCGACCCGAGTGTGGTTCACGGATCTAGTATCCCTCTTAGAAGATTCCCCTATGGAGATTCCTGTCAGACAAGACCTCTTGTCTCAGTTGGGCGGGCCTGAGGGGGCCAAGCTCGTAGAATCTGGTCTCTCAACTGAGGTTGTAGAGACCATTCTCCACTCCAGAGCTCCAACCACGAGAAAACTGTACGCGTATAAGTGGAAACTGTTTGCTACTTGGTGTAGCCACTCTCAGGTGGATCCGTTCCACTACTCTATCAGTCAAGTACTGCAACTTCTCCAAGAGAAGTTCTCGGATGGTTTAACTCCTTCTACATTGAAGGTTTATATTGCTGCTATTTCCGCTTATCACGCAAAAATAGAAGGTCTTTCTGTTGGTAAAAACCCTTTAGTTGTACGTTTTCTCCGTGGTACTCAGAGGCTGAGGCCTGTTGTACGCACAAAAATGCCTTCCTGGGACTTAGCCATTGTGTTGGAAGGGTTAGCTGCGGCTCTACAGAGCTGCCCTGTGGCGAAAGACTGAACAACTGTTTGTGTGTTACGGTTCTCCTAATAAGGGAGGTCCTGCGTCTAAGCAGAGAATGAGTAAGTGGGAAATGGTCGAGGCCATCTCTCTTGCTTACAAATCGGCCGGACAGCCCCCTCCTTTAGCTGTCCGGGCACATTCTACCAGGGGTATGGCCAAGGGCGTAATTTCCACTGGGGACGGGGGGACATGTCCCCCCCACTTTTCAAAATCCCGTTTGTGTCCCCCCCACTTTCAAATTAATTTATGATTTTTTTTTCAACCGCAAGCCGTCATGGAGGAACAGAACACAGAGAGCCTGCCTGTGTCGATGCGCGCGTTCGCGTCCAAGAACGTTGCGTGCACACTCTAAAAATAGCTCAGTGAAAGTTTTAATGAGCAGGTATGGCCGTTGCGGCACAGTCAGCAATGAAACGCCAGAAACGGCAACAGATGACTTCATGAAATTAAAGAAAGGAGATGTGAGTTGGTTGATTCAGTAAATTAGCTCAGGTCAGGATAATCATATTTTCTGTCTACACCTGTTGATGTTAACCTTGACTGAGCTAACGTTAATATACACCAGTGTGATAACGTTACCTACGGCCTGCCACATTCTAATTTGTCCCGCCACAGTCTCAAAATGAAACAGAAATTAGGCTTGTCGCGATATTTAAATAAAGTCTGATAATTGCGCTATTTTATGCGACAAAAGTGGGAGTAATTGAACTAAAGAAATAGACTAGCACCAATTAAGTTTTCGTGCACTATATTCAAAGTCATCTGAAGCCATTCCATAGCTTCATGTGAGGGACAGAAGAATATGTACATCGTTAACTTTTAAGTTCACGTCGTAAACTCGTCTTCCCTCCGCTGCAGCTGTCAATCATTCTCTGTTCAGCACTCAAACAGCGCGTCGCGTTCGGTAACGACAGTCAGCACGGTAAAACTCTCCAATATGATATATTCCCATTATAATACTTGATATGTAGATAAAGGGCTGTGGATTGGCATAAACTTACTTGATCTTGCTGGAGTTTATTGCTGTTTCTAAACGATGTCATGACTGTTAGATGCAGATGTACACAGGGATTCTCTTTGTGCCAAACATTTCTAATGCGCAGCACAACTGCGCGCTCTGACTCGATATTGCTTCAAGCGGTTTTTGCTGCTGTTTTGAAGCGTTTCATATTATTAAGGTTTTGCACACTGAAAGATTATTAATAGCATATTTTGTTCTGTCGTGTCTATCATATCTTGTTGCCCCATTAAAAAGCTGCACAATACATTTAAAAATAAATGTCTTTTAATCCTACATTAATATAAATACATATAATTCTATACATATAAATATAATCTATTTTCTTCTTCATTTTATAAGAATACAAATAGTAATTTTAAACTTTTTGTTAACATTTGGATTTTATAAAATTAGTTTGCTGCTGAATTATATACTCACCTAGTTTATTTATTTATTTATTGGTCAGCTTATAATTATATATTTGTATTCATTTGTTGTTTTCTGGATTGTCAAAGAGTGACCATTAGTTGCACAAATACAGATGTATAGATACAGGCCCCTCCTGCTAATAAATGAATTCAACAAAGGTAACCTCTTTTGCTACATATTTTTAATGGTTTAAATGTGTACTCTTCATTGTTTGACCACTTATGAACTATCTTTTAGCCTACTACATGCTGTGTATGTGACTAATGTGCTCTACCATCACCAATAAATAGATACTATTAGAGCACAAAATTGTTTACAAGAGAACAAATTTCTTCATTGATCTAGTCACTTAATTTTGCTCTCAGAATGCACCAGATTTATGCATTTAAATTTAAAATGTACAAAATTTTCCTGCAGGGGGCATGTGAATAATTGTAATGGCGTGATCAGGATCAGATATCTAAATCAGAGAATATCATTGGGCGTTTGGCGGGTGGATGATTTATTTTTAACAGTGGATTCAGGTACAACTCAATGCACAGACTTTTTCTTTGCTCAATTTGGATGCTCAACATTTTGAACTCTCAAAGTTCACCAGATTAATGAATTTATCTTTAAAATGTACAAAATTTTCCTGCAGGGGGCATGTGAATAATTGTAATGGTGTGATCAGGATCAGATATCTAAATCAGAGAATATCATTGGGCGTTTGGCGGGTGGATGATTTATTTTTAACAGTGGATTCAGGTACAACTCAATGCACAGACTTTTTCTTTGCTCAATTTGGATGCTCAACATTTTGAACTCTCAAAGTTCACCAGATTAATGAATTTATCTTTAAAATGTACAAAATTTTCTTCCGGGGAAGCATGCCCCCGGACCCCCCTAGAGGGTGTGTGTCCCCCCCACTTTTCAAACCAAAGTTACACCCTTGGGTATGGCTGCCTCAAAGGCTTTGGTGTTGGGGGTTCCCCTCCAAGATATATGTGATGCTGCTGGGTGGTCTTCTCAGCTTACTTTTGTTAGGTTTTATAACCTGGATTTGGGCTCCACTCCAGGGTCCTCAGTCCTGTCGTCCTGAAATAATAACACAACAGGCATTTGGTCTTATGGCCTAGTTGGGATAGCTTTCCCAAAGCGACTACGCAGCGTCGATGTTCCCAAGAAAGGGAACGTCTCAGGTTACATCTGTAACCCTGGTTCCCTGAATAAGGGAACGAGATGCTGCATAGCTTAGCCATACTCCCTGCACGCCTGTGAGCGTCTGCTTCATCCATATCAGAAGCTGGCGTTCTTTGTTCTCAGGGGTGCTTTATAGTTTCCTGGTCCGTGACGTCACCCGCTCTGACGTCCCGCTACACTATTGGTTTGATTTCACGAGTGCTTCAAGACGTAATCACGCAGAGGCGTTCCCAAAGCGACTACGCAGCATCTCGTTACCTTATTCAGGGAACCAGGGTTACAGACGTAACCCGAGACGTTTTTTGTATACAATGCAAGGAAGTGGTGCATACTGTTAGGTCTTTTATTCATGGCAATGCATGCACGCATGTTATCTGTTCGATGCACAATGGATCAGTTATTTCATTCAGTGCATAAGGAATGCAATTAGATATATTACATTATGCAAGGAAACAGTGCATATCTTTACATGATATTTCTTGTATGCATTGCAATTCAACAGCAAATATGCTATATTAAGTTAATGCAATGCAATACACACATGGTATGTGTTATCTCTTCAATGCATAACAGGATAAGTAAGTTCTTGTATGCAATGCAGTTCAAAAGCACCTGTGTTATATGTTAACTGCACAAATGCACAACAAAATAAGTTCTTATAAACAGTGAAACATAGGCAATGCATGCACGCATGTTCTCTCAATTCAACAACATATATGATATGTGTTTTCTCTTTAATGCAGAAAGGAAACAGTTATTTCCATTACATCATGTTAAGGTAGATCTGTATGTGTTATCTCTTCAGCGCACAAATTATTAATTTCTTACATTTATTGCACGTCGTAATTCTTTTATACAATACAAGGTATTTATTCTATGCACAGCGTAATAATTTAACTAACTATTGTATGCAATGCAATGTTAGTTCTTGTATATAACTTATATGTAATACTTCAATGCACAATGACAGATCGTCAGATCGTGTATGCAAGTCAGTGCACATATGTTTGTGCACATTATTTATTGTATTTATTGCAATGTAGCAGCAACTATGTTGTCTCATCACCTTTCGTTGTTGTCTGTTCAGTGCAAACACCGGAATAATTTAGTTCTTGTATATGTGCATAACTTACATGTTAGTGTTTTCTACATTGCAATGCAGCCGCACAACGAGTTTAATAAATTAGTTCTTGTATAGAATAAAAAGAAACGTTGCATAACTAATATGTAATTCTTCACTGCACATCGGATTGAGTTAGATTGTATATGCAATGCAATGCAAAAGCATATAACACTATCTGTTCATTGCACAACAGAATAAGTTAGCTTTTGAACACAATTCAAGGAAATAGTGCATACTTTTAGGTCTTGTATTCATGGCAATGCAGGCAGGCATGTTATCTCTTCAATGCTTAAGAAAGTTAGTTCTTGTATGCAAGAAAACAGCGCATAAATTACATGTTAGCTGTATGCATTGCATTGTATCTCTTCATTGCACAACGGATTAAGTTTAGATAGTGTATGCTATGCAATGCAAACATATCTCTTCAGTGGTTCACGCTACAAGTTAGTTCTTGTGTGCATTGCATAACGGTATAAGTTAATTCTTGTCTACAATGCATTGAAACAGCGCATAATCATGTATTCTTTTATGCATTTACAATGCAACAGCACATGTGTTACATTTTTAATGCACAACAGAATAAGTTGTCACTTAAGATATTGAATGCATTGCAATGCAATGCAACAGAATATATGTCATGTGTTAGCTATTTACCGAGTTATTGTATATAATGCAATGCACCCATGTTGTGTATATGTATGTGTTATCTCTTCAGTGCAGAATGTAGTTGAATGCATTGCAATGCAACATACTGTATGTGTTACCTCTGTAATGTACGAAATTGTTCATAGCACAGGGGAATAAGATTTTGTTTACTATGGAAGGAAATAGTGCATACTATCATGTCTTGTATTCATGGATGCACCACGCATGCTATCTCTTCAATGCACAATGGATGAGTTAGTTCATTCATTTCAACAGATATGTTATGTGTTACATGCTTAAGGAATAAGTTAGTTCTTGTATAAATGCAATGAAACAGTGCATATGATATATTAAGCTGTTCTATGCACAGTGCTATTGAGTTAATTGTCATTGCAATGCAATGAAACACTTGTATTTAGTGTAATGCAACAGCATATGTGATTTATGATTTCTCTTCAATGCAGAAAGGAAAAGAAATAGTTCTTGTGTGCAATGCAGTTCAAAAGCAGCTGTGCTATGTGTTAACTGTAAAATGTACAACAAAATAAGTTAATTCTTATATACAATGAAACAGTGCATACATTATATTTGTTATTCATCACTGCACAACGGATTAAGTTAGATCTTTTAAGAAATGCAATGCACATATGTTATCTCTTCAATGCACTGACGAAATGATTTAGTTATTGTATGCATTGCAATGCAACAGGGCATATATACCATATTTGTTATCTTTTCTAATCATAACGGGATAAGTTATTTCTTGTATACAATGCAAGAAATCGTCTCGGGTTACGTCTGTAACCCTGGTTCCCTGAATAAGGGAACGAGACGCTGCGTAAGCGCTTTGGGAACGCCTCTGCATGTTTCGTCTTGAAGAACTCATGAAATCGAACCAATAGTGTGACGGGACGTCAGAGCGGGTGACGTCACGGACCAGGAAACTATAAAGCACCCCTGAGAACAAAGAACGCCAGCTTCTGAATTAAGGATGAAGCAGACGCTCACAGGCATGCAGGGAGTATGGCTAAGCTACGCAGCATCTCGTTCCCTTATTCAGGGAACCAGGGTTACAGACGTAACCCGAGACGTTCCCTTTCATGGGAACATCGATGCTGCGTAAGCACTTTGGGAACGCTATCCCAACTAGGCCACGTAGCATCTGGACCAATCAGGCACACAAAATTATTCAATATATTTAATGAATTACCTATGAACTCACTTTATCAAAGTTTTGTGAACCCATCCCCCTAAAACTGCAACCAGCACACAGGCCAACCTAGGTGTCCTGTTACAGATATATGGTACTTTTATGATCCGGAAGAATGCTGTAGAGACTAGTGACTCATTCTTCCTGAGAAGGACAAATAAACTCTCTTAATCCTATGTATTCTCTATATAACCACTTGGGAAATGTATAAACACATATCCAATTTTCCCATCTCATGACTTTCCTTTTATAGGCTTTATTCTATGTATTAATTCTCTCTTTTGAACTATTTTGGTATAAATGTTCCATAGTTGCAAATGTATAGTTAACTGAGATCACATTGGCAGCATGTTTGGTATCTACGGACTCCAACTTTTATTTCCTATTTGGTAATTTATGTTACACGTTACTAACTCTGTGACGTTAGTATTATAAGAATCTAGAAGGTTATTCTCTCATTCATCCAATCCAGTGTCTTATGCTAATATCTTGCTACAGAACAAAGACTCGTAAAACTTCCCTCTGAAAGGGAAACTCCTTATTGGCTCAGACACCTCAAGAGGGTGTGACATCTTCACCACTTATATTCACTGATCACAAGATCAAACCCCCTTCCCTTCTCTTCCTGCTCTTCCTCCTCTTCTTCTTTTTTTTGCTGACAAATGCTGATGTCAAGATGATGCTTTAAGAAGCTAGAAGCTTCTAAGGAACCCCAAGCTTGTGCCAGGCCTCAGCCTAGACCTTCCATTCACCAAAGATCCTCTGAATCCAACTGGTTCTTTTTCATCAAGACAATATCAGCAAAGATTCAACGGAAGCCTCCACAAATTGCATCAGGACAGTTTTAATTCAACTTGGAGAGACATGCAAGTATCAAACTTAGTCTCATTATCGGATACATTGAGTATCCTTACCCCTTTTAAAGAAGGGCCTGTTAAAACTAAACTGATGGTTTGCTCAAGGCTTTTGATCTGCTGAAATGTCCAACAATGCTGTAACCTCTTGCTTCCTGTACTCTGCTTTAGCTCTCTCTCTCTTGGTAAACTGTATGCATGTATGTGTGTGAATGTTAGAGTAGTTTAAGTGTTTAGTCTAGTTAATAAAGTCTTGTTCATGTCACACGTAAGGTTGTCCGTGTTTTGCGCTCATATACGGGAGTCCCTATTCATGTCGATCCTGACTACAGGCTTTTAGTAGAATAAGATTGTTATTTCCCCTAACCTGAAAATGAACATTTCTTAGAATTAATAAACAATTAACACTGCGTGTTCATTGGACAACAGGTTAATTGATTGTAATATTAATTTAATTACATTAAGTTAATTTTATTAACTGATTCAAATATTAATAATTAATTATAACTAGTTGTGATTAATTATTCATATTTATTTTGAGCTAATTTGCTACAGCCATAAGACCAAACGCATGTCTGTTATCTTCTCAGGACGACAGAACTGAGGACCCAGGAGTGGAGCCCAAATTAAGGTTATAGAACCTAATAAAGGTATGCTGAGACAACCACCCAGCAGCATCACATATATCATTGAGGGGAACCCCCGACATCAAAGCCTTTGAAGCAGCCATACCCCTGGTAGAATGCGCCCGGACAGCCAAAGGAGAAGGCTGCCCAGTGGACTCATAAGCGAGTGAGATGGCCTCGACCACCCACTTACTCATTCTCTGCTTTGACGCCGGACCTCCTTTGTTAGGAGATCCGTAACACACAAATAGTTGTTCAGTCTTTCACCACAGGGCAGCTCTGTGGACATAAGCATCTAAAGCCCTCACTGGGCAGAGCAGATTTACTTTTTCCTGATCTGCATTTGTAAAAGGTGGAGGACAGAAGGCCTGCAGTACAATGAGGCCTGGGACATTTGTAGGGACCTTGGGGATGTACCCAGGTCTAGGATGTAGAAAGGCTTTGACCATTCCAGGGACAAAATCTAGGCATGAAGGAGCAACCGATAGTGCTTGTAAGTCTCCAATTCTTTTGAGAGATGTTATGGCCAGAAGAAATATGGTCTTTAACGTGAGGAACTTCTCAGACACTTCCTCTAATGGTTCAAAGGGAGCCGCAGCCAACCCTTCCAGCACAATGGCTAGGTCCCAGGACAGAGTCTTTGTGCGTACAACAGGCATCAGCCTCTGAGTACCACGGAGAAAACGTATAACTAAAGGGTTTCTACCCACAGAAACACCCTCTATTCTTGCGTGATAAGCGGAAATCGGAACGGATCCACCTGAAGTCGGCTACACCAAGTAGCAAACAGCTTCCACTTATACGCATAAAGTTTTCTCGTGGTCGGAGCTCTGGAGTGGAGAATGGTCTCTACAACCTCGGTTGAGAGACTGGATTCTATGAGCTCGGCCCCCTCAGGGGCCAGGCCCACAGTTTCCATATCTCCGGGCGGGGGTGAATTATTGTGACGCCCGCTTGAGACAGAAGGTCCTGTCTGATCGGAATCTCCATGGGGGAGCCTTCTAAGAGGGATACTAAATCCGTGAACCATATCCGGGTCGGCCAGAACGGGGCTACCAATATTAGACGGACCCTGTCCCGGCGAACCCTCTCCAGAACTCCGGGGAGCAGAGCGATCGGGGGAAATGCGTACAGACGCAGCCTCAGCCACGTCTGTACCATAGCATCCAACCCCAGAGGGGCTGGATGGGTCAAAGAATACCACAACGGGCAATGAGACGTCTCTTTCAAGGCAAATAAGTCGACTTCTGCGCGACCGAAATTCTTCCATATCAGCTCCACCACCTCGGGGTCGAGCCTCCATTCCCCGGGCCTCGGCCCCTACCTTGACAGGATGTCTGCCCCCACATTTTGATGTCCCGGGATATAAGCTGCTCTCAGAGAGAGAATTTTCCCCTGGGATCATAGGAGGATCTGATGTGATAATTTGCACAGCTGGCGAGACCTCAGACCCCCCTGATGGTTGATATAGGAGACCACTGTTGTCTGTGCGAACTAACACATGATGGCCCCTTAGGTCTGCGAGGAAATATTTGAGTGCTCGAAATATTTGTTACCTCTTTACACAAAAAATAAGCTATTTTAGTCACCTGTGTCAAATTTTCGCTTGCACAACGGATTAAGTTAATGCAATGCAATACACAAATGTTTTGTCTCTTCAATGCACAGACGAAATGAGTTCTTCTGTCACATGATCCATATAGTAGGCCATATTTAATTCAATGAACATATTCCTGTCTTATTAGTTCTCGATCTTGGAATATATATATATATATATATATATATATATATATATATCTTTGACTCCTTTTGACTCCTTTTGAAGTTGCTTCACCCATAGAGGTCTACATTAGACTGAACAAATCCCTATCAAATTCGTCCACGATAATGAACTTTTTATACATAGTCATTGACTCCATCAGATTTTAAATCTGCCAGACATTAGTCCATATTTGACCTACTGGACATATTTCAGGCCAAAGAGTATTCCAAATTGAACTTTTTATAAATGCTCATTGATGCCTTCTATATACTATATACAACATAAGTTAATTATTGTATGCAAAATAATCTTTTCTTTGTGTATTGAAGAGAAAACAAATCATACTGTTGCATTACAATAACTAAAAAAAATTACGTTTTTTAATTAACAGCATACTAATTAACAGCATATATGATTTGTTTTCTCTTCAATGCACAAAGGAGGGTGTTAGTTCATTTATGCAATGCAGTGCACAACGGATTAAGTTACTGCAATGCAATATACATGTTATATGTTATCTCCAGTGCGAGAGGAACGTTAGTTCTTGTATACAAGGCAAGGAAACATTGCATAGCCTACACGTTGCAATCCAATAGCAATATATTTTACATGAATTTCTTCTATTCACAGCGTAACAAGTTCAAACTATTGTATGTAATGCAAATGATATAGTTATTTCCTGTATTTATTGCAATGCAACAGCATATATGCATAACGGGATAAGTTAGTTATTGTATGTAATGCCGTTCAACAGCACCTGCGTTATGTGTTTACTGTACAATGCACAACAAAATAAGTTAATTCTTATGAAACATTGGCAATGCATGCACGCATGCTATCTCAATGCAACAGCATATATGTGTTTACTCTTTAACGCAGAAAAGAAATAGTTATTTCTATTACCATCGCCTGTGTTGTGTATCAGTTCACTGCACATCAGGTTAACCCTCAGGGGTCTGAGGATTTTTGGGGCCCTGGAGAAGTTTTGACATGCCCTGACATTTGTGCTTTTTTCAGTTGTTCATAAACATATTAATGGTAAATGTGTCATTACACTGTATTTAGCACAAACTAGGCTACAATAATATGTGAGGAACATGTATGTACATGTTTGTGTTTTTGAAGGAATAATGTTTATGCGTGGTTATTGAAAAAACAAAAAACTTAAGTCACTGAAATAAGGCCAGAAAAAATATATTAAAACTGTGTTCACAAGGATTCTGGGTATTGGAGGTTGTAGACTAGAGTTTTTGCTTCAGAATGAAGTAAAAATTATCCTTCCTACTCCTTCATATAAAACAATAGAGAGATTTAAATTTTCTAAGACACTTTTGGTCAAGAAACACAGTATGCATGGAGGCGTGAATGGGTGATCACCTGAGAAGACAAAAGAATTGAATAATAATGACCTGAAATGACTTGCATATTAATGAGGCCTTTCAGTCAGGTAGGCTGTGAAAAAACTCTGTGATCATGCTGATAACAGGATTAAAGTCCACTCAGGACAAAAAAAAACACATGATTTTTGTGATCTCATGCATGCACGTATTATTGCACATGATATGAAGAAAATTTTGTATAGGCCTATGTTAAATTACACTACCAGTCAAAAGATTGAACACATTGCCATTATAATGTTTTTAAAAGAAGTCTCAAGTCTCTAACCAAATAATGGTTTTCTATTTTAATATACTTTAAAATATAATGTATTTCTGTGATGCAAAGCGTCTGAACATTCCTACCTTTAGGGCATTTCATATAGGCTACTATATTTGTTATATTATATAGCCTAAATGTTGATGTGCAGTTGACAAACTATACATCATTAAAAAGATCTAAATCTCAAGCTTCACATTTTGACTCTTAAAATCTTATATTGACCATAATTTCTTAATATGCTTAAAAGCATACACATTTGGAGAAATATTGATGGATTCTCATATGTTTATATCAATTTTCTATACAGAGGAGTAATATTTATTATTCTATATTTATTGTCATCATTATGAGCGCTGGATGCTGTGTTTTTAATTCATACTTGAGCCGGAGGGCGCTCTGCCCCTTTTGTCCACAAATGCCTCAGTAAAAGAAGAGGCAAATCATGTGACAATCAAGGAACTAACAGAGGCAAGAGATCGCTAAATATGGCTATTCAAAACACTTTTGAAGACAATAAATACACGATTGAGATGATGAATGCATGTATTGACTGAATTTGCGTCTGAATAGCGCTCCCTCCGTGGGCGTGGCCGCATTAGCGGATAATGAGCTGAATCACGGACTTCTGACATGGCTCTCTTTTCATACAGATTACATAAACACAGAAGGTTTGTTTTCGATTTGACTTATATGTTTTAAAACCTGACATCTTAACGTTTTTTTAGACATAAGTGTAATTTTTTTGTCATTAGTATTCACTAAGTTACAGTTCATTTTCTAAGAACTATCAGATTGGACTTTGTTCAGAGGGAGACGAGAGATCACGCATCATGTTAGTTTTCTTTATTTTACAAAAAGCACAACATTTTGTTTTTACTCTGAGTGTACACAAATGAAAGAAGATATTCCACAGATTAAAATGGTGTATAACTCTTAATTGTATGTGCAACATTGACGGAGTATTTTGAGTCTCTTTCACACTGATAAGAAAAAAACCACGGTGGTATCACTGGCGATACCTTCAGACCTCAGAGTGTTAAGGTAGATCGTGTAGATATTTATGTGTTATCTCTTCAGTGCACAAATGATTAATTTCTTCCATTGCATTTCGTTCTTCTTTTTTCAATACAAGGAAACAATTTCTTATTTGTGTCTGTGACAGTACCCCGACGCCGTGGTGGTCGTCCTCTTCCCCGCGGTGCTGGTCTATCAGCTTGGCTGTCGTGGAAAGTTTGGAGTAAGTTGGGATCAAGGATGTCGTTTCTTGGGACCCAGGAGCGTTCCTCGGGGCCGTATCCTTCCCAGTCGACTAAGTATTCCAGCTGACCACCACGACGCCGGGAGTCCAAGATCTCATGAACCTCATATGCCGCGCCGTCCTCCAGGATGAGTGGAAGGGGGGGTTTGGCGGGAGCCACGTCAGGTCCTGTGGAGAGAGCAGAAGGGTGGTAAGGTTTGAGGAGTGAGACGTGGAAAGTGGAGTGAATGCGGTACCCTTGTGGCAGCTGGAGTTGGTAAGTGACTGGGTTGACCTGCTTGATGATGGGAAATGGGCCAATGAACCTGGGACTCAGCTTTCTGCAGGGCAGACGCAGTCTGATGTCCCGGGTGGACAGCCAAACCTTCTGACCGGGCTGGAAGACAGGGGTGTTGGAACGCCGAAGGTCAGCTGTCATTCTGCGTCTGCGCAGGGCTCGTTGCAGCTGATGGTGCGCTGAGTCCCAGACCCTCTCGCTCTCTCGGAACCAGTAATCCACTGCCGGAACGTTAGAGGGTTCCCCGGTCCAGGGGAACAGTGGGGGTTGGTAGCCGAGTACGCACTGGAATGGTGTGAGTCCTGTAGTCGACTGCCGGAGAGAGTTCTGGGCGTACTCGGCCCAGCCCAGGAACTGGTTCCAAGAGTCCTGGTGGTCATGACAGAAGGTACGGAGGAAGCGGCCGATCTCCTGGACCTTCCTTTCCGTCTGCCCGTTCGACTGCGGATGGTATCCCGAAGTTAGGCTGACGGCCACACCTAGGAGGGAGTGGAATGCCTTCCACACTCTGGAGATGAACTGGGGTCCTCTGTCTGATACAATGTCTTCTGGTATCCCGAAATACCTGAACACGTGGTTGAAGAGCATTTCTGCGGTTTCCATGGCAGTGGGCAATCCTCGTAGTGGAATGAGACGACAAGATTTGGAGAAATGGTCTATGATGACTAGGACGCAGGTATTTCCATCAGAAACAGGGAGATCAGTGATGAAGTCCACTCCTAGGTGTGACCATGGTGGGTTGGGAACGGGCAGAGGAAGGGGGGTTTGGCGGGAGCCACGTCAGGTCCTGTGGAGAGAGCAGAAGGGTGGTAAGGTTTGAGGAGTGAGACGTGGAAAGTGGAGTGAATGCGGTACCCTTGTGGCAGCTGGAGTTGGTAAGTGACTGGGTTGACCTGCTTGATGATGGGAAATGGGCCAATGAACCTGGGACTCAGCTTTCTGCAGGGCAGACGCTTACCAACACTTACCAACTCCAGTTTCCCAGCTGGCAGATGACGAGGACTTTTGGAGATGGCGCACTCCCGACAGCCCTGAACGTACCTTCTGACATCAGATGCCATCCCTGGCCACAAGAAGCATTCTTTCAGCAACGAGAGGGTTTCATTGACCCCCGGGTGACCAGTGCCTAGTGACGTGTGAGCTGAGTGGATGGTTGGAGTGCGTCGTGTCCGGGTGATGTAGAGCAAGCCAGGTGGACAGCCCGGCGGAGGGTTTGTGGAGGCATTGGAGGAGGGAATGGTCTCCTCTGACCAAGTGATGGGGCTTACAATGAGTGAGCTCAGGATGATAGGCTCAGGTTCTTCTGTCTTTTCTTCTGGAGCATGGAGACGGGAGAGAGCGTCGGCTTTGGTGTTCTTCGAGCCTGGACGATAGGAGATGGTGTAGTTGAATCGGGAGAAGAACATGGCCCAACGGGCTTGTCTTGGGTTTAACCTTTTGGCAGAACGAAGATACTCCAGGTTTTTGTGGTCTGTTAGCACTAGGAACGCATGTTTGGCTCTCTCCAGCCAATGTCTCCACTCTTCCAAGGCAAGCTTTACAGCTAGGAGTTCCCTGTCACCGATGGAGTAGTTGACTTCCGCCGGGCTGAGCTTGCGGGAGAAGAAGGCGCATGGATGGAGTCTACTTGGCGTCCCCTGCTGCTGCGACAACACCGCTCCCACTCTGGTGGTAGAGGCGTCCACCTCCACGATGAAGGGCTGTTCTGGATCGGGGTGAACGAGTAAGGGAGCGGTGGTGAAGGCTTCCTTGAGGCGGTTAAAGGCGTTGGTGGCTGCTGGGTTCCAGGACAGAGACTTAGGCTTGTTTCGGCGAAGGCTGGTGAGTGGATGGGTGATGGAGCTGTAGTCTTTGATAAATCGACGGTAGAAGTTTGAGAATCCAAGGAAACGTTGCAACTCTTTGATGGTAGTGGGTTCTGGCCAGTTGGTGATGGATTCCACCTTCCTCTCGTCCATCCGGATGCCACTGTGGTCAATGATGTATCCGAGGAATGAGACAGTGGGTTGATGGAATGCACACTTTTCTGCTTTGAGGAGTAGATGGAACTGGCGTAGATGGGTGAGGACCTCCACAACGTGTCGGCGATGTTCGGCCTGGCTCCGGGAGTAGATGAGTATATCGTCGATGTAGACTAGGACGAAGCGGTTGAGAAACTCCCGGAGCACCTCGTGTATGAAGTCCTGGAATACGGAGGGGGCGTTGACCAGGCCATACGGCATAACAAGGTACTCATAGTGACCAGTAGGGGTGATGAAGGCGGTCTTCCACTCGTCCCCCTCACGTATCCGGATGAGGTTGTACGTGCTGCGGAGGTCCAGCTTCGTGAACACAGTGGCACCACGGAGATGTTCCAGGGACGCTGGGACGAGAAGAAGGGGATATCTGAATTTGACGGTGATTTTATTGAGAGAGCGATAGTCAATGCATGGCTGCAAGCCTCCATCCTTTTTAGCCACAAAGAAGAAACTGGAAGCAGCAGGGGAAGTAGACGGCCTGATGTATCCTTGGGCTAGGGCCACCTTGATGTAATCCTCCATGGCCTTCTCCTCCGGGATGGATAGTGGGTAGATCTTACCCTTCGGCACTGGTTCACCCGGAAGCAGGTCGATGGCACAGTCCCATGGCCGATGTGGAGGCAGCTTGGAAGCCCTCTGTGGGCAGAAGACATCGCTGAAGGGGGCGTAACACTTGGGGATGTCGATGGAGCGTTGTTCAACTGGACTCTCGATGAATGTTGCACAGAGGGAGAGATCAGAAGATGGAGAAGGTGGCACAGGAAGTTCAGTTAGACAGCGAGAGAAACAGGTGTCACCCCACTTCAGGATTTCGCCCGTCTTCCGGGAGATGGTCGGGTTGTGCTGCTCCAACCAGGGGCACCCTAGAACCACGTCAGCGGTGGAATCCTCCAGAACCAGCAGATGTAATTCCTCTTGATGGAGTAGACCGACTTGAAGCTTGAGGGGTCCTGCCACTGTGCGGACATGCTTACGGCTGAGAGGCTTGCCAGTTATGGAGTTGATCTGGTAGATCGTCGGAGACGGAGAGGTCTTGAGACATAGCTGCCGGCAGAGGGCGCCGGAGACGAAGTTGCCGGCTGACCCTGAGTCGAGGAGCGCGACCACTGTAAGGGAGATATCAGCGGCAGTAAGATTGATGACAGTGGTGAGTGGTTTCATCTTTTGAGTAGAAGGAATGATGGCACTCACCATGGGTCGAGGAGGTCGTGTGGGGCACGCCGCAATCGCATGCCCAGGAGCACCACAGTACAAACACAAGTTCAGGGTCAGCCGACGGCGGCGCTCAGCAGGTGATAAACATCCATTTATTCATTGGCTGGTTCTGGGGAGCTGACGGGTTCGGATCGGCAGAGGAGCATGTTGGGAAGTGACGGGTCCTGGTGCTCTTGGAGGCATGCCTGCATGCGAGTGGCACAGCGGATGGAGAGCTGGATGAACTTCTCGAGGCCGATGGAGTCCTCGCATGCAGCGAGATGCAGCCGTACCCGAGGTTCCAATCCTTGACGATATGTGGTAATCAGAGCTTGTTCGTTCCATCCGCTAACTGCAGCAAGCATTCTAAATTGCAAAGCATATTCATAAATAGACATTGATCCTTGTTTTAAATTGTAGAGTTTCTCACCAGCAGACGAATCCGTAATCGGTTTTCCGAACACCTCCCGGAAGTGGGAAATAAACGCTGGATAGGATTGTGTCACTGCACCACGTTGTGACCAGATGGAATCGGCCCACTTCAATGCTTTGCCGCTTAATTGAGAGATGATAAAGGCGATTTTGGATGTTTCGCTCGGGTATAGGTGCGGCTGCATCTCCAGGACCAGTTCGCATTGCAGCAGAAATCCGCTGCAATCCTCTGCCGATCCTGAGTAGGGCGCCGGTTTGGCCATGGGACTGGCGTACGGCGGCGGTGAAGAAGATCCTGTGGTGCTCGCTGGTGCAGGTGAGGGAGAAGTGACTGGAGATTGTGGCGGTGGATTGGCGGTGAGGGTTCGCCGAAGCGCATCCACCAAGGCCTGAAATGGATCCGGTTGGCTCATACTGGGTCTGCGGTGTTGGTCCGGTCTTCTGTTACGGTACACAGGAGGCAGACACAGATGTAAACAGGTAACGTGCGTTTATTGACACCAGTAGAGCATGGGGCATGAAACAGGTAAGCAGAGTAGAGTCAATGGATGATTAGATGATAATAATGGAGATAGTTACTGTCCTTTTCCTTTCAGATATGGAGATGTATGAACACGCTGGAGCTTGGAGATCGCTGGAGCAGACTGGAGCACACCCACACAGAAGACGAGGCACACAGAGGGAAGGAGACACGCTGAAGACAGGTAGGTATGGAGCGAGGAGTCCTTGAGGTAAGCATTAACAGAAGTATATGCGAACGAGACTGGACATGGAGTGCTGTGTGTGTGTGCTCTTTATGGTGCTGCTGATGAGTGTGGTGATGAGGTGCAGGTAGTGGTGATCAGTACTCTGGGGATGGTGTGCACTGGGATTGGTTGATGTTGGAACCTGACGTGTCTGTGACAGCACAATGACGGATCGTCAGATCGTGAATGCAAGTCAATGCACATATGTTTATATGCACATGTTCAGTCAACATTATTTATTGTATTTATTGCAATGTAGCTGTTGTCTCATCATTGTTCTCCCTTCAGTGCACACCAGAATAATTTAGTTCTTGTATACAATGCAATGCGCCATTATCTGTGTTGTGTACAGTATCTCTTCACTGCACCATCGGGTTAAGTTAGCTCCTGTAGATATGTATGTGTTATCTCTTCACTGCACAAATGATTAATTTCTTACATTCCATTTCGTTGTTCTCTTAAACAATGCATAGCTTATGTGTTAGTTCTTGTATGCATTTCAATGCACAACGAAATAAATGATTTTAGATCATTTTAGTTCTTGATGTAATGCAGTGCAACAGCACCCGTTTTATTTATTATCTGTTAATTGCACAGCGGAATAATTAAGTTTTTGTAAATGCAAGGAATACTGTTAAGTCTTTTATTCATGGCAATGCATGCATGCATGTTATCTATTTAATGCATGCACGCATGTTATTTCATTCATTGAAACACCACATATTTATGTATTATCTCTTCAGTGCATATGGAATAAATTAGATGTTATACAATGCAAGGAAAGAGCATAAAATTACATGATATTTATTGTATGCATTGCAATGTAACAGCACATATGTTAAATTAGTCTCTTCTATATACACAACGTAATAAGTTAATTATTGACGGCAATGCA
Source organism: Megalobrama amblycephala (assembly GCF_018812025.1). Lineage (NCBI taxonomy): Eukaryota > Metazoa > Chordata > Actinopteri > Cypriniformes > Xenocyprididae > Megalobrama > Megalobrama amblycephala. The sequence continues at coordinate 9,558,348 of NC_063065.1, forward strand.
ATGAATGTGTTTTCTCTTCCATTGCAGAAAGGAATAAGTTAATGCAATGCACAAATAGTATGTGTTATCTATTCAATGCACAATGGATCAGTTATTTCATTCATTGTAATGCCACATATGTATGTGTATGTGTGCAATGCACCAGCACCTGTGTTGTGTATTTAGTCACAGCTCATCGGGTTCAGCTAGATATGTATTATCTCTTCAGTGCACAACGAATGATCATTTTCTTACATTCATTGCATTTGGCTGTTCTTTTTATACAATACAAGGAAATAGATTTACCTTTAACTTAAGCATAGCTTACCTGCAGTGTAACAGAACAAATGGGTTATCTCTTCAGTGCACACTGAAATGGTGCATACTGTTAGGTCTTCTATTCATGGCAATGCATGCACTCATGTTATCTTTTCAGTGCACAATCGATGAGTTAGTTCATTGCAACATCACATATGTTATGTGTTATCTCTTCAATGCATAAGAAATGTTAAGTCTTATATGCGTTGCAATGCAACAGCACATAATATATTAATTTCTTCTATGCACACTGTAATAAGTTATTGGTTCTTCTTATTTATTGCTATTTACGCTGCAATAATTAGGTCGGCCGGAACCGAGAACATTTCCTATAACACTAGATATACCTGTACATCAGAATAAGAATGGCATCTACGCTAATATCAGTCTCTCTGCTTATCCTGAGGTTTGCCGGGTGCTGGATCCAGGCCGTATCCAGATCAGATGGAGAACCTGTGTTTGGACCTGACTACAACGTAGCCCAGGAGACAATGGGCCTACAGATCCAGTTCTGGCTGCATCTATAATTCAGATTTTTAAATCTCCGTATCCGCTTACATATATTTCTATATAATCTATTTTTAATCTCTATAATAAAAATGTATAATTCAGATTTTGATCTCCATATCCATTTACATATATTATATATATCTTCCAAGGGGTTTTTTCCCTCCTAGGACTTTTTTCCCAGTGCTAGCACGCTGGGTTTTTCTCCTAGGGGGTTTTTTCCACCCCTGGGAGTCAGCCGACATTGGCTTAATGTAGCACCATCTTGTATATGTTACATATTACCACGCTTGCTTGTACAGCTTATTTTTAACCATTTCTCTTTTTTCTGTGCTCCTAATATGTAAAGCTGCTTTGAAACAATTACCAATTGTAAAAAGTGCTATATAAATAAATTTGACTTGACTGCTATGCAACAGCCTATATGATTTGTTTTCTCTTCAATGCACAAAGGAGAAAGTTAGTTTATGTTTGCAATGCAGTGCAAAAAGCATTATACAATACAATGCTATACAATACAATGCTCAACAAAATAAGTTATTGCAATGAATATACAATATACAGTGAAGCATAGACAATGCATGCACACATGTTATCTCAATGCAACAGCATATATATGTTTTCTCCTTTTATGCAGAAAGGAAATAGTTATTTCCATTACCATCACCTGTGTTGTGTATCACTTCACTGCATATCAGGTTAAGGTAGATCGTGTAGATGTGTTATCTCCTTCAGTGCACAAATGATTAATTTCTTACATTATGCATTTCGTTATTCTTTTATACAATACATGGAAATATGATTTCTTCTATGCACAGCGTAATAACATAACTATTGTATGCAATGCACTAAAACAGGTCTTGTACAGTGGTGATCAGAATTATTGGCACCCTTGGTAAATATGATCAAAGATGACTATAAAAATAAATCTGCATTGTTTATCCTTTTGATTTTTAATTCATAAAATTAGCAAAAATCGAATCTTTCATTGAAGGAAAAGAATTGAAAGTGGGGGGAAAATCACATTATGAAATAAATGGTTTTCTCCAAAACTGTCACGATCACCAGTGAGAGTGCCCTATCAGCCACTAGAGGGCACTCCATCCCGGACTCTCATTTCCACCCATTGCATTCACTACATTACCCATAACGCACTCCCCGGACTCATTATCACCATGTCATTGCACCCAGCTGTTTTGAGTTCTCTCATCAGTGTCTGTCTATTTATACCCTGTTTGTTTCTGCTTTTGTCATGGAGTTTCAGTTCTGGTCACCCGTTTCTTTGTTTGTTTTCTGGTTTTCTGTTTTTGACTGCTTTGTGGATTTTGACCCCTGCCTGTTTCTGGATACGACTTTGGATTACCCATTAAACTCTACTGCACTTGGATCTGTCTGTTGTCTCCGTGATTCGAACGTGACAGAAAACTCCATCTTAACTAGATCCAGCAGAATGGGGATTCGAATCACTCCTCCGGCTACTGTGAGGGAGCGGATGGATCGGCTTGAGAATTTAATCACCCTGAAACAACAGGGCAATGAGGTGGGTGGTTTTGCCCAATTGTTTTGGACCCTGGCGGTAGGGCTGGGATATAATGATGCGGCCTTAATGGACCTTTTGAATGAGTGCCTGGATAACTCGCTACCTCTGTGGGAGATGGATGGACTGGGAGACCTGGACTTTTGGGGGTTCGTCCACTACCTCCAACGTCGGAGTAGGGGGCCTGCACCGAGTCAACTAGGGCACGCTCCAGCCAGTGAATCCGTCCCTGAAGTCACTGAGGAGGTGGGCACTGAGCCTCCGCTTCACCCAGGTAAAAGGAGGAGGAGGAGAAGGAAGAGGGCTTCCTTCATCCTTCAAGGCCCGGAGGCCTCTCCAGTCAGTGAGTCCGCTCCAGTCAGTGAGTCCGCTCCAGTCAGTGAGTCCGCTCCAGCCAGTGAGTCTACTACAGAGCCCGCTCCAGCCAGTGAGTCTACTACAGAGCCCGCTCCAGCCAGTGAGTCTACTACAGAGCCCGCTCCAGCCAGTGAGTCTACTACAGAGCCCGCTCCAGCCAGTGAGTCTACTACAGAGCCCGCTCCAGCCAGTGAGTCTACTACAGAGCCCGCTCCAGCCAGTGAGTCAACTACAGAGCCCGCTCCAGTCAGTGAGTCAACTACAGAGCCCGCTCCAGTCAGTGAGTCCACTACAGAGCCCGCTCCAGCCAGTGAGTCCACTACAGAGCCCGCTCCAGCCAGTGAGTCCACTACAGAGCCCGCTCCAGTCAGTGAGTCAACTACAGAGCCCGCTCCAGCCTGTGAGCCCGTTCCAGCCAGTGAGTCCACTCCAGAGCCCGCTCCAGCCAGTGAGTCCGCTCCAGCCAGTGAGTCCACTCCAGAGCCCGCTCCAGCCAGTGAGTCCACTACAGAGCCCGCTCCAGCCAGTGAGTCCGCTCCAGCCAGTGAGTCCACTCCAGAGCCCGCTCCAGCCAGTAGGTCCACTACAGAGCCCGCTCCAGCCAGTGAGTCCACTCCAGAGCCCGCTCCAGCCAGTGAGTCCACTCCAGAGCCCGCTCCAGCCAGTGAGTCCGCTCCAGCCAGTGAGTCCACTCCAGAGCCCGCTCCAGTCAGTGAGTCAACTACAGAGCCCGCTCCAGCCTGTGAGCCCGTTCCAGCCAGTGAGTCCACTCCAGAGCCCGCTCCAGCCAGTGAGTCCGCTCCAGCCAGTGAGTCCACTCCAGAGCCCGCTCCAGCCAGTGAGTCCGCTCCAGCCAGTGAGTCCGCTCCAGTACGGCATGCTCTCCCTATCAGTCCGGTGATGGCCAAGAGGGCTGTCCTCACGTTCTATGTTTTGGCAGTCTTGCGTGCCTGGAGGATGCTCCCAGAGCAGCCCCAGCCTGAGCACGCTGCCCTCCCAGAGCAGCCCCAGCCTGAGCACGCTGCCGTCCCAGAGCAGCCCCAGCCTGAGCACGCTGCCGTCCCAGAGCAGCCCCAGCCTGAGCACGCTGCCGTCCCAGAGCAGCCCCAGCCTGAGCACGCTGCCGTCCCAGAGCAGCCCCAGCCTGAGCACGCTGCCGTCCAAAAGCAGCCCCAGCCTGAACACGCTGCCGTCCTAGAGCAGCCCCAGCCTGAGCACGCTGCCGTCCCAGAGCAGCCCCAGCCTGAGCACGCTGCCGTCCCAGAGCAGCCCCAGCCTGAGCACGCTGCCGTCCCAGAGCAGCCCCAGCCTGAGCACGTTGCCGTCCCTGAGCAGTTCCAGTCTGAACACGTTGCCGTCCCAGAGCAGTTCCAGTCTGAGCACGCTGCCGTCCCTGAGTCCTCCGCTCTCCCTGATACGGCCACGGAGACCGTTACCGAGCTGTCCGCTCCCCTTGATACGGCCACGGAGGCCGTCACCGAGCTGTCCGCTCTCCCTGATACAGCCACGGAGGCCGTCACCGAGCTGTCCGCTCTCCCTGATATGGCCATGAAGCACCCTTGGCCAGCCCTGCCGCCGCCGCCATCCAAGCCTTCTGCCCTGCCACCGCCATCCAAGTCTTCTGCCCTGCTGCCACCGCCCAGGCCGTTTGAACCGTCGAAAACCGCCTGGTCAGTTTCCCCAGCGCCGCCCTGGCAACCAGCCAGGACTCCAGACCCCAGGGAACCCGCCTGGTCAGTTCCTCCAGCGCCGCCCTGGCATTCAGCCAGGACTGTAGAACCGCTGGAACCAACCTGGTCAGTTCCACCAGCACCGCCCTGGCACTCAGCCAGGATTCCAGAGGCGCTGGCACTAGCCTGGTCAGTTCCTCCAGCACCACCCTGGCACCCAGCCAGGACTCTAGAACCGCTAGAACCAGCCTGGTCAGTTCCTCCAGCACCACCCTGGCTATCAGTGGGGGACCCTGGATCTGGCCCGCCATCCCTCCCCCTGATCCTCCTCCTGTCCACCTCCCTCCTGAGTTTTTGTGTTTTTGTTTGTTTTGGACTGGTGGAGCGTCTGGTAGCCGCTCCTTTGAGGGGGGTAATGTCACGATCACCAGTGAGAGTGCCCTATCAGCCACTAGAGGGCACTCCATCCTGGACTCTCATTTCCACCCATTGCATTCACTACATTACCCATAACGCACTCCCCGGACTCATTATCACCATGTCATTGCACCCAGCTGTTTTGAGTTCTCTCATCAGTGTCTGTCTATTTATACCCTGTTTGTTTCTGCTTTTGTCATGGAGTTTTCAGTTCTGGTCACCCGTTTCTTTGTTTGTTTTCTGGTTTTCTGTTTTTGACTGCTTTGTGGATTTTGACCCCTGCCTGTTTCTGGATACGACTTTGGATTACCCATTAAACTCTACTGCACTTGGATCTGTCTGTTGTCTCCGTGATTCGAACGTGACAAAAACACGTTGGCCACAATTATTGGCACCCTTTTATTCAGTACTTTTTGCAACCTCCTTTTGCCAAGGTAACAGCTCTGAGTTTTCTCCTATAATGCCTGACGAGTTTGGAGAACACCTGATGAAATCAGAGACCATTCCTTCATACAGAAACTCTCCAGATCCTTCAGATTCCCAGCTCCATGTTGGTGCTTCTTCTCTTCAGTTCACTTCACTCATTTTCTTTAGGGTTCAGGTCAGGGGACTATGGCAGAAGCTTCATTTTGTGCTCAGTGACACATTTTTGTGTTGGTTTTAATGTTTGTTTTGGATCATTGTCCTGATGGAAGCTCCAACCATGGCCCATTATTGGATTTCTAGCAGAAGCAGCCAGGGTTTGATTTTTTTTTTTTATCTGTTGGTATTTCATAGAATCCATTAAGCCATGTATCTGAACAAGATGTCCAGGGACATCTTATTATTTTGGGAACGTGTGTTTACTGCCTTTAATCGCTAAGTGGCGCTATAATAAGAGACTTTTTTTTTAAAAATGAGAAAGTAAAGTTCGTTCTCATGTATTAAAGCTGCTGTAGGGAGTTTTTAGAAAACGTTGACTTAGCCTGAAAATTTGAACAAGCACAACTCACAGGTCACTCCCCCTTGCTCTATGCTGCGCTACAGCCCTCCCTCCACAGCTCCTCCCCCATCACAACGGAGCCTGCCATGAACGCGCAGGCTAGTAATGCGCATAAACAGTTATGGCACATTCACTGGTACAGACGAAACATCAACAATATGATTTACATTGACTATGGCCTGCCCATACTTTGACTACAAACTTGGTCCTCAAAACATTACGTATTTTGCAATACATGTAATGTAACTATATGATGTTGCACTATTTCTACAAGTAATAAATAGCTAGTAAGATAATATAACGGTAACTAACATTACAGTATGCAAGTAATTATTCTATCGATATGTAATGCTAAATAAGGTTTGCTAGTACATTATTTTAGCAACATGACAAGCCAGTGAATTAGTAGGTTTCAATAGTTGCTTTGCACAGTGCGTGACATTTTATCTGTATGTTATGCAGCTAGAGTTTTGACACCGAGTCAATGGGCTCCGACGAGGAATTCACAGCCACAGCGACTTCAAGGAGTCAACGGGCGGGGAGAAGAGGAAGCATCAGGCAGGGGACGGGCAGGCCTGTTTTGAAATGATCTTAGTTGTGTAGTTCTTAAAAAATGAAACAAATCAAGCAGGGATACTCTGGCTCTGCATCGGTTTTTAATCCTTTCAGGACACGTAGCTCCCTCCACCTCGGAAAAGCCGCTCCGATATTTACCCTCGTTTTATTTTGGGCTCTATCTAATTCTTTCTTTTTGGCTTTTTTATCATCGTCATCTGTCTTTTTCCGTTTACCTGTGTTTATTTTATGAGCAGGTGCCACTCTAGGAATTGGTTTGTTTGGATTGTTTTTCCGCCATAAGTAAAGCTGCAGCACACCGGTAATCTTGAATTTGAATGCCTGTACGCGCTGGCGCTCTGCATGAGAGGGGTGTGATCAGCACGCACGCGAGCTTGATTGACACTGATTGACACAGCACTGATTGAGCTGTGGAAGCAGATGAGTTCAATTGAAGCATTGTAGTTAAACGAATTAATAATTCACAGTGCTGAAATTACAGAACAAATGTAGAACTGAAAATAAATGTAGGCGTTTAGTATTTGCATCGAATTTAAGCAAAGTAAATGTTAATACTGTGAGCTCAGTTTTTATGTTGGCCTTTAATTAGAAAAGCAATTCAATAGGTTGTCTCTTTTAATTTGTAGTAGTTTCATTAACTGAAACATTAACACTGAAATAAATGAAACAAAATTATCATAAAATTAAGATGTCAGGACTTGCTAACCAACTCAGCAGCATTTGTGTTGCTTCTTTATGATAATGAGAATGAAATACAGTAGATTGTTATGATCAGCATACTATAATTAATAATGAAAATATTTCAAAATAAAAATATAAAACATGCCAGTCTAAAAAATGCTACATGAATTAGGCTTTGCACAGACTTGTAGTGATACCTCGATGAAAGCCTCGTGGACTACGCTGCAAGATTTCGTAGCTTTGTTGGTTTACTATTTGTCACAAATAAAAACGTTTGAAATGTAGCTAAATTTATTGTTTACCATCGGGTTAGAAACACTTTTTTGAACTTTATTATTCAATGTCATTTTTATTAGTAGTAGGCATTTAATAAGATGATAACACTGTACATGCTGTTAACCTGTTGCCTCTGTAGCGTTTATTGATGCTCTCGCTGGACACGGTTCGAGAATATGAGAAATACGTTTTTTTCTAGACGACTAATTAAGCCTAGTTGTTCATTTAAGCAATTAATCACAAATCGCACATTTATGTTAATTTAATAACTTAATACTAAACCATAATGAGCGTTTATTCCGCACTACGGTGTTCATATTAGGACTTCCTCACACCTCATTCATACAACGAAAAGAAGTCATGCCTCAGACTAAAAGGCTTCAGTCATCGGACAAAACGGCATCGCGCCTCAGACTGAAAGGCTTCAGGTCTCAGGAAAAACGACGTCAGGTGTCAGGTTTCGTACAATTCCGTACAGACCAAAAGGCTTCAGACGAAAGGCATCGGATGAACAGCAGACTAAAAGGCATCTTTTTTTCTTTTTTCTTTTTTTTTTTTGTATAGCCTAACTTTCTATTGTCTTTTATCCCATCATAATGCTGTCCTTCAGTTGTCTTTTTCTTTACTGTTACTATTCCCAAATTAATGTAAGGTGTGTATGCGTGGATGTTCATTATGTAGAATCTATCTGTTGATGGTATTCATGTAGGCTATTTATGTAATCCCTTGGCGAACAATAAAAGAAAAGAACAGAAAAGAACATGCCGATTTTCACATTGGTCTGCAGAAAAACAGCAACGGGCTGAATGAAAATGTAAATGTGACTCTTCCAACCAGATACTGGTATTCTGTTTTTATTGTTATTTTTTATGCATTCCATTTTTATTCTTATGTATTTGTTTCCTTTTTATGTAAAGCACTTTGAATTACCATTGTGTATGATAGAATAATAGAATCTCTGACAGTAGGTGGCGTTGGAACAGCAGAAATAAAGCCGTTTCCTTGGTAACCTCTAAACATAAAGCAGCTGTGCTTTGTGACAACGCATTCAAATAGCTCGAAATATATATATATATTTTTTTTACCTCTCTTATAAAAATGAGCCATGGGTTTACTACAAATAAAACAAAATGGTTATTGTAGTTAACAATGGTAACCACAAATTAACCATGGTTTTGCTATACTATGGTTTAAGGTATTTGTAGTAAAATTATTGTTATACAAATAGTAACCTATTAATCCGACAAAAAAAAACAAACAAACAAAAAAAACATAGTTAACACACTTCAACCATGGTTAATTTTCGTATGTGTTCAGGATGGTTTTGCAATGCAAGCTAGTTGCAATGTGTTATTTTGCTAACTTTTTATAGCCTACATGCAAATAAAACTAGTGAATAATACAAATATACAAAATAATGTCAGTGGGATATGTTTTATACAACTTAGTGTAACATTTAACAGAAAACTGCGTGCACGTGACATCACATTGAGGCGGGGCAATTCGCTTCTTTCTAAGTCCGTTTCGTCTGATGCCTTTGAGTTTGATGCCTTTTAGTCTGAGGCCGTTTTGTCTGATGCCTTTTGGTCTGAGGCTGTTTCGTCTGATGCCTTTTGGTCTGAGGCTGTTTAGTTTGATGCCTAATTGTACGAAACCTGACACATGACCTCATTTTTCCTGAGACCTGAAGCCTTTCAGTCTGAGGTGCGATGCCGTTTTGTCCGATGACTGAAGCCTTTTAGTCTGAGGCATGACTCCTTTTCATTGTATGACTGAGGTGTGAGGAAGTGTTAATATGAACACTGTACACGGGAGCATAAGCGCTTTGGAAAGAAGAAGAAAGTAGCGTGGCCGCTTATGTGACGCGATATCTGTGAATAGCCCTTACGGCGACTTTGCATGTGAAATATTATATGAGACAATTACAGAATAATAATAAAAATAATAATAATAATTTAGCGGGCCGGATTATGGTTTACTTTTGAGATCAGTTGCGGGCCGGGTGGAGGGGGAGGGCGGGCCATAAATGGCCTGCGGGCCGACAGTTTGAGACCACTGTTAGACGAACAACACTTATATACACACATTCGCTACTCCTGGGACCTAGAAGTTACTTCTCTTTTTATTTTAATCAATTCAATCAATTATTTTAAATTTTATTCATTTCAATTTAAATTTTATTTATTTCAATTTAAATTTGGTTTGTTTTGGTGAAGTCTTAGGCAGTCACCACGCAGGCATTAGCTCACAAGGGGCCACACAAAACAAAAATAAGCAAAATTGCTTACCTTATTTGTATAGCGCCTTTGTTTTGTGAAGCCTTATGCCAGCACGCCCACAGCAGTTCCACCCCGACCTCTTCCTGGCTCCTGGTTCAGGGCTCGCCAATTCGATGTCTCTTTGTCCCTTCAGTTCTGGTCTCGAAGAAAAACTCACAGAGTCGAAGTTCCAGGTCTCAGAAGTATTTAACTTTATTGTCAAGCAACAAAGTGAGATCCCAGCTCCGCATCTGAGGCTCCCTTAGCTGGGGCACAGTTTCATACATTTTTCTTATCTCTTAAAATACACAAAAAAATAATATCATTGGCTGGTAATATTCGCTCTTACTGTTATTTTCCATGATATCTTCTACGGGGGCTCTCCTCTCACACCTCCTTCCCATGTACTCCCTGACCTTTCTGCCATAGTCATTTCACCAATTAAAACTTCAGGTGTTGCATATGTAAGAGACAATTTTCTTAGTGAGGGTGGCCGACTGCCAACTACTGTACATCTTTTACCTTAATCTCTCATGGCCTTCTGCCAATTGATGGTCGACCCTTTTCCCATTGGCCAAATGAAACATTGTATCAAAACAGCCTCCCCGGAGGCAAGAAGCCTTCACGTGACACAATTTAATGATGGTCTTGTTCATTTCACAGCCACCTGTTGTCTGGTGGAAAATTACCAACAAAATATGCTCAGTGGCCAAGTAAACTTGTTTGACCCTTACAGTTAAATAGGCCAAAAGGCCTCACAACACTTCTAGCTTTTATAGTAAGCAAACTAATTCAATTGTTTTGTAAAAAATACAATTGTTTTCTATAGGATGGATAAAATACTCCATCACTATCTGGGAGTAGCCTTCAACAAATCGCTGGTATAACCCAGCGTATAAAGCCTAGAAATGATCTCAGATCTCTGGCAGTCTTTGGGAGGGGCCATTCTGTTAGAGCAGAAATCTTGTCTCGGTCAGGGTGTATACCTTGAGCAGAAATAACACGCCCTAGATACTTAACGAAAGATTGAAAGAACTTGCACTTGGAAGGTGCTAACTTCAGCCCAAACATGGAAATCTGTTGGAGAAGCTTCATGAGTTCTTCATGCTGTTCCAGTGTGTCAGAAAAAATATTAAGTCATCAGGGAATGCTATGACTTCCTGCAATTTCAAACCAGCCATGACTTTCTCCATAGTTCTTTGAAATGTACAGTTGCAGGAGAATTTGTCAGTCCTTGTGGTAAATGCTGACATTGTCAGTTTCCAATGGTTTGGAAAAATCAGGGTCATGTTTCACCACATGTTCCGCCACTACTCACCACTACATTGCCAGTTTCCAAATGGTTTGTAAAAAATGATGAATGGGACAGTCACTTTCTACTACCTCCAACTGGTAGTATCCACTTTTTAAATCCAGGACCAAAAACCACTTAGAGCCTGACAACAATATAAATATCTCCTTGATCCTTGGGAGAGGATATGCGTCTCTTTTTGTCAGTTTATTGAGTTTACTGTAATCAACTATCATTCTCAAATCTCAGTTTTCTTCCTCACCTCCCAGTACCACTTGGAAAGCATAAGAACTGTTAGATTCCTCATTGATCTTGCTAGCAAGCAAATCTAACAGGTGTTTCCTCAAGTCCTCAAAATCAGCTGGAGAGACACAAAAAGACCTGTCATCATTTAATCAACTTAATGTTGATCCAAACCTGTATAAGTTTCTTCTGTTGAACTAAAAGAAGATATTTTAAAGGTTAACACTTTTACTTAAGATAAAAGTGAGATTCCTTGCTACTACCATTTTTTTATTTCCTGCCTCAGTTATTGTTTTAGATTTATCTGCCCGTATTGCTGCCTTTCTGGTTTAGACCCTTGCCTTGTTCTACTGGTTTTGTTTCTGATCATCCCTTATTAAATCTTTTATCATGGATCATCACCTCTGTCTATTTTGTCATAGTGTTAGCACAGTTTAATTACTGTTTTTTTCTGAGTTTGGAATAAAATTGAATGCTAGAAACAATGAACAATCATTCTGCAATAAGACAGCTTTGCTCATATATAAAGTTGTGAAGAAACAGAAGTAGCGACAGATCTTTTCTTCTGCATTTTGACATAATTCAATGTGAAACAAAAACGTAGGGCAGGCATTTGGTTCTATCTATTGATTGTTAAGTGGATGGAGGCAGATCAGCTGAATGCTTACTAAATGAGAAGTTTGGCATATGTCATCAGAGGGAAGTCTATCTTTTCACTGGAAGATTGAGTTATGACATTTTGATTAGGAATGATCTGGTAAAAAAATAGAATAAAATAAATGGATGAATTTTTCACATTAAGATCAATGTTTTTATTTATTTTTATTGTGAAATGTATGTGAAAAACATTATAAATTATATTTTAGAATAAAATAGATATAAATACACTGGTTAGAGACAGTCTTAAGTGTCTGCACGTGGTCACTCCCTCCCCGCTCTATGTGAACACTCCCAGTTTATGTCATAATTGGAATCATGAGAACCTAGTTTTTGTAACAGTAGACTGTGAAAGTGTCAGGAGTTTGTGGTTTCTTCATTCAGAGGGACACGACCAAAATGGTGTATGATTTATCTCCTAGTCTAGTTTAGTCTTTCATGATATGATGAATTATATTATATATATCATTATATAATTTTTTGAAGTCTGAACAAGAAGGTATGTGCTGTGCTAATTTCATTTCTTTTGTCTTGATATGCTATTCATATGGCTTACTTTCATTCTTTATATGTAATTTTATTATGTTTCATTTGACATATTTTACACACATTTGCACATTTTTATTTAATATAATGTTATCATAATATTACAAAATGTCAGTCCTAACCTTTGATTCTTTAAAATCTTTCTTCTGTGTTTAAGATCAGCTAAAAATCATGAGACTTGAGAATATAAGGGTGAAGGGCATTTTTGCAATAGTTAAATTATTAAAGTAATTTTTAAGAACACAGAATTATTTGTTGTAGTACATGGTCAGACACTAATCTAACTGTAGATACTGTTTTGTTTGTATTTATTATCAGGCAGTCTATCAGTCTCTCTCTGATGCTATCTAACCATCTAATTTTCTTTACCTCACAGATTTAGAGAAGCATGTTAACTGCTTCACTGCTTCAGGAGGAAACACTGTTTTCAGGATGATTTTAGGTAAGTGTCAATGTCATCTTTATTTATATAACTCCATTAAAATCAACAATTGTTGACCAAGGTGCTATACAATATGTCCAAACATAAAACCATACAACATAACAGATTACAAAAGACCAGAAACTGCACAAATCCGTTATGATTAAAATTCTGGTGACCAGGAGGGGACATGTTTGGTTCACTTAGTTTTGTTGTGGCCACGACATATAAACTTGTGGGAACGTAATAATATGTCGTCGTGGCCGTGAGATATCAATTCATGGGAACATGATAACTTGTGGCCACAAGATCATTTTGTCGAGGTAACGACATCCTTATGTTATGTCATGGCCAAGCTATGTAAAGTCGTGGGGGTGAGGGAACGATATATTTTTCTTGTGGTCACGACTTTTTAGTTTTAAGACTTTTTAGTCGAATCTGCAGTGACGCTACTGACGTAAGGCGCTGCTGACGTAAGACGCTGCTGACGTAAGACGCTGCTGATGTGTTATCTGGTGCACCTGAGCTTCGTTTACAGTCTGAGGGAGACGCACGCTGTAAACAAAACAAACTTCACAAACATGTCTAAGGATTTCGACACAGAGGAAGACTTGCATTTTTTTGCTCAGCCATATTTATTTGAACCCGAATACACGGACGAAGAACTAAGAGCAATGGAAGAAGCTCCTACACAGCAGCAACCACTGTCACAAGCAGCGTCAATGCAGAGTCGTGAACGCGGATTGACAACAGACCCGGAAGAGAAGACAATGCTGAATAAAGTCGTAGTTTTTGTTATTTTTGGACCAAAATGTATTTTCAATGCTTCTAGAAATACTAACTGACCCACTGATGTCACATGGACTACTTTGATGATGTTTTTATTACCTTTCTGGACATGGACAGTATACCGTACATACATTTTCAATGGAGGGACAGAAAGCTCTCGGACTAAATCTAAAATATCTTAAACTGTGTTCCGAAGATGAGGTCTTGCGGGTTTGGAACGACATGAGGGTGAGTCATTAATGACATAATTTTCATTTTTGGGTGAACAAATTATACAGTGATCATCAGGGCTTGACATTAACACCCGCCAACCCGCCAAATGCGGGTATATTTCAGCTGTGGCGGGTAAGACAGCCACTCCCACTAGCCACTTTGGCGGGTTGAATATAATTTCAGCCTACAGCCAAATGAAAGGTAGCCAAGCTCTTCGTATCACAAAATTACAATTCAATCACAATTCTCTATCGATTAACTTGCAGTGAAGGCGGATAGGCGGAATTGCGCTGAATGATGCAACAGAAGCGCTCTCTTGCGCGCGCACTCAGTTTTCCTTGCGCCTGAATAGTCAAATATCCACACACACAGATGTCAAAATGCCCATCGTGTGGAGTATCTTGCGTGGATATAGTCGGTTATGACTTAAGTGGACGTAAACAGGTAAAAAACTGAATATGTGTCAGTATATTACGTACATGCATTCAGCAGCCCCCAAATAAATACCTGTCTGTCATTAATGTTATTTAACATCTTTTGTTGTTTGATTAAATGTATACATGTTAAATAAACCTATGTATCTGAAAAAAGATTTTTAAATTACTATTTGTAATTTGCTTTGTTCTTTTTATATAGCCAAACAAAAATAACTGTACATACCAGCTGATATACAATGTAGCCTAGTCTTGATTTTGGTGGTCAATCTTTATTTGAAAGTTTAAAAGGGTTTTAAATCTTGTAAATCAAGTAATTTAAGCATGCCAAAGTCAACTTTAATCATATAAAATGTAATTTTCCCAACAGCAAAATTGTGGCCAGTAAAAAAAGTTGAGTGGCGAGTAACTTTGGAAAACCACTAGCCACAGTGGCTGGTGAGCAATTAAGTTAATGTCAAGCCCTGGTGATCATACTATCCTTACTAATAGTGATATTAAACACATTTTAGGCTTAATATTTAGAAATATGCATTGTGCAATAAAGAAGAACTGCAAATAAAATTTAATTAAAATATTTGTCTGTACGTCTGTCAACATTTGAAGCGGATCAAAACCCTTCATCAAAGTTGTCCTGAAACCTTCTTCTTTGATCCACTTCAAATGCTGACTACTGTTTATTAATGGGTTTTTAGTTAGTGTGAAATGAATGTAGGCCTATTTTAAAAACATTTTGGTAGGGTTTTTTCACTGGGGCAGACTCTACATCCATTGCTTCTGACATGTTTTCTCACCGTCATGTACTTAACTCGGCAACTCTTAAGGAAATCCAGAGTTACCTACACTCATAATTATGAGTTGTGCTGATGTTCATGTGCATTTTAAATACATTTTTTTCTGACATGACTTGAAAACACTGTAACTGCTGAAGCTAAACCTTGACCCCCATTGGCCTGCCCCAACATCCTACTATTGGTTGAACCAAAATGATTGATATGTTTTGAACGCCATAAAGCCAGTGCCATCACACTCACCAACAATCCGTTTTGCTGTACTTTTGCTAAACAAACGAACTCGCTGGAGTGCACACTATTGGGAATCTGTGTTGCAGATTTTGGCACATTTGTCAGAAGGAAACTTTAGAGTCTAGAAAGTCATTGTAGCTAAAAGACACAAGTTTCACCACAGTATTTCAAATCTGAGAATGATCAAATTATCGACTTTCGAATTATTATCGAAGTATAGACTTTCTTTTTGTGCAAACCACAGAAAACATGAGGTATGAACAGAAACATCTATTCCCTTTCGTGGGAACTATCGACCGCTGCATGGTAACGCATTGGGAACCTTCTGCGTGATGTCGTCACTGAAGCACTCATGTATCTAACCAATCGCGTAGCGAGACGTCAGAGACGGGTGACGTCACGGACCAGGAAACTATAAAGCATACCTGGATGCAGAGCACGCCAGCTTCTGTGTCTTCAACAAAGCGCTCTATGTTATCTTGTGTGTCTTATTTGGTGTTGTTTGTCTCCTTATTATTCAGAAAGACAAATCTCTTCGTCTGAGGACAAGAGTTGCAGTACACCACACATATATATATATATATTAAGACACGATTATGGCGGATAAGCGATACAGGAAATGTGTGCATCCCTGTCCTAGATTAATCCCAGACGGGGACACACATGACATGTGTGTCGTTTGTCTGGGGGTTGAGCATGCCCAGGCAGCTCTCGAGGGAGCTGTCTGCGTGCATTGCGAGAAACTAACCCTCAGAGTTTTGAGATCTCGTTGGGCACTCTTCGAGGAGGGTGCCTCGGCGAGCATTCCTCGCGGGTCGGGTCCTGCTGCTGCTGAGGCGCAGCGCCGGCTTTTGTCGTGGGGTTCGCAGATGGAGCTGGCGGAGGGGGTTGAGACGGGCCCAGCCTTATCTCGCCCTTTACCCGCCAGCCCCAGTGTCTCTTCTCAGGCGGTGGAAGCACGCGTAGCGGTTTCTTCCCCCCAGAGAGAGGCACCGGCGCTTCACCTCTCTTCCTCCGAGGAGGTTGATGTGGTGAGCGTCGAGACTGGGGAAGAGGATCCGCCATCCTCTTCCCCAGCCTATGAAGAGCTCCTGGAGGTAGTGACCAGGGCTGTTGCCAAATTAAAAATTGATTGGCCAGCAGAGCGCTACCCCAGCGTCGAGGTTTGCCTTTCTTCACGGATCTCCACACCGAGGTGTCGAGATCGTGGAGGAGGCCTGTGCAGTATCAAGTGTTCAGCCCCCAGACCTCGGTCTATAGCAAGATAGTGGGGCTGAGACAGCACGGTTATGCGGCGATGCCCCGGGTTGAAGAGACGCTTGCGGGCTATCTCTCACCCGAGTCGGCATCGTCGCTAAAAGCCCCGACATTGCCCACCAAGCAGCTAAAAACTACATCAAGCTTGGTGGGCAAAGCTTACACGGCAGCAGGTCAGGCGTTGGCATGCTTGCACACTATGTCGCTGCTTCAAGCTTATCAAGCAGACCTGCTGGGTGAGATTGATGAGAGCGGGGAGGCCACATTTGAATGCATCCAGGAGATCAGGATGGCAACTGACCTGGCTCTCCTTGCCACCAAAGAGACGGCCAAAGAAATCGGCCGGTCTATGGCAGCCTTGGTGGCCATGGAGAGGCATTTGTGGCTGAACCTCTCATACATAAGGGAGCGAGACAAAGCTGCCCTTATGGACGCGCCGCTGTCTCCTGCGGGCCTCTTCGGCGACTCTGTCAATACAGTTATCGAGAGGTTCCAGGAGGCTAAAAAACAGTCAGCGGCGTTCCAGAGGTTCATCCCCCGCTGCTCTGTGATCCCCCCCGAGGCTGCTAAGCGGGAGCAGCCTCGGCCATCCATGAGCTCCTCAGCGCACCACAGAGTGCAACAAAAAGTGAGCGTGGCCGCCCGTGCTCCCCCGCAGACTGCTTGGGGAGCCGGTCGGCCGCTCAGAAGAAGCCTTCCAAGGGCAAAACGGACCTGCGGGCTGTTATTGTCGCTCGGAAGGCTTCGAAGCAATCCTGACATCTGTGGGTCAGGACCCACTGAGGGTGGCCCCCTCCGAAGGAAGTCGGGGAAAATTACATCTAAACCCCGCTCCCCTTCGGCGCCCTCAGGGGATCAGTCTGTCAACCCTGCCACCCAGTGTGCGTCAGGGCACAGCGGTTCCCGAGGAAGTTCCCGAGGACCCTCCGAGGAGGGCCGGCCACTTGATTCGATTATCCTCTGCCGGTGCGCCGCGTCAGAGCATCGAGTCAAGTGCTCAAAAAACACCAGAGGCCAGTCTCGAGAGACTGGTTCCCTTAGTAGATTTTTTGGCAGTGGTGACCCCCGAGCAGTCTCTGGTTATGGAACAAGAGGTTATGACACTCTTGCAAAAAGGAGCTATAGAAAGGGTCTCTCCTCCCAGCAAGCTGTCAGGTTTTTACAGCCGCTACTTCATTGTTCCAAAGAAGGATGGAGGACTACGTCCTATCATAGATTTACGCGTGCTAAATCGCTCAATTCAGAAGCTCAAATTCAAGATGCTTACACTCAAACAGATTATCCCACAGATCAGGTCCGAGGACTGGTTTTGTGGCGATAGACCTGAAAGATGCATACTTTCATGTGTCCATCCATCCTTCTCACAGGAAGTTCCTCAGGGTTGCTTTCGGGGGCGAAGCTTACCAATACAGGGTTCTTCCGTTTGGCCTATCATTATCACCCCGCACATTCACGAAGTGCGTGGATGCAGCTCTGGCCCCGCTGAGGCTCCAGGGCATCAGCGTACTGAATTACATCGACGATTGGTTGATTTTAGCTCAATCAGAGCAACTGGCAGTCCAGCATCGAGATGCTGTTCTGCGCCACATGGAAAGGCTTGGGTTGAGGCTCAACGCCAAAAAGAGTGTGCTAGTTCCGGCTCAGACTATCACTTATCTAGGTGTAGTTTGGGACTCCACCACGATGCGGGCACATCTGTCCCCTGCTCGTGCCATTCTAGCAGCCGTGAAAGGGGTGAAATTAGGCCAGTCACTCACTGTAAAACAGTTCCAGAGACTGTTGGGTCTGATGGCAGCTGCGTCCAACGTGATACCTTTTGGCTCCAACGTGATACAGTGGTGGCTCAGGACCAAGGGGTTTTTCTCCGAGGGGAAATCCTTTTCGCATGATCAAAGTCACGCGGCGATGCCTTCATGCTCTGGTCATGTGGAAAGATCCCTGGTTCCTGTCCCAGGGACCCATGCTGGGGACTTCTGGTCGTCGCGTAATGCTTACGACAGATGCTTCTCTCACGGGCTGGGGGGCGATCATGAGTGGTCGCCCAGCTCAGGGCCTATAGGAGGTCCATCAGCTCTCCTGGCACATAAATCGGCTGGAGATGATGGCGGTGTTCTTAGCACTAAAACACTTTCTCCCAGACCTGAGAGGCCATCACGTGTTGATCCGCACGGACAACACAGCTGTGGTCGCCTATATAAATCATCAGGGGGGTTTGCGGTCTCGCCAACTTTATTACTTGGCCTGTCAGATCCTCCTGTGGTCCCAAGGGAAGCTGCTCTCCCTGAGAGAAGCTTACATCCCGGGGCGCCAAAATATGGGAGCGGACGCCCTGTCGAGGCAGGGCCCGAGGCCCGGGGAGTGGAGACTCCACCCAGAAGTGGTGGATCTCCTATGGAAAAATTTCGGTTGTGCAGAAGTCGACCTATTTGCTTCGGGAGAGTCAACCCAGTGCCCGCTCTGGTACTCCCTAACCCATCCAGCACCTCTGGGGCTGGATGCCATGGTACAGACGTGGCCGAGGCTGCGTCTGTACGCATTTCCCCCGATCGCTTGCTCCCGGGAGTTCTGGAGAAAGTACGCCGGGAGGGGGTCAGCCTAATACTGGTAGCCCCCTTCTGGCCAACCAGAATATGGTTCTCGGACCTAGTGTCCCTATTAGACAGCTCCCCAATGGAGCTTCCCCTCAGACAGGACCTCCTGTCACAAGCGGGCGGCTTGATAATACATCCCCGCCCAGAACTATGGAAGCTATGGGCCTGGCCTCTGAGGGGGCCAGGTTCATAGATGCTGGTCTCCCAACCGAGGTTGTGGAGACCATATTAAACTCCAGAGCTCCCGCCACGAGGAAGCTTTATTTATATAAGTGGAATTTGTTTTCTGCCTGGTGCAGACATAATAATATGGACCCTGTCCATGCTCCTATTAGCTACGTGCTAAGATTTCTCCAAGAAAAGTTCTCGGAGGGCCTATCCCCTTCAACGTTGAAGGTTTATGTTGCGGCTATTTCTGCCTTTCACATTCCTCTTGAGGATGGCTTTTCAGTGGGTCGAGACCCCCTGGTCACCCGCTTCCTCCGTGGCACACTGAGGTTGAGGCCTCCTGTGCGCACAAGGGTTCCGGCCTGGGACTTGGCCGTGGTTTTACAAGGGTTGGCCAAGGCGCCCTTTGAACCACTAGAGGAGGTTCCTGAGAGGTTCCTCACTCTAAAGACCATCTTTTTACTCGCTATCACTTCTCTGAAGAGGATAGGAGACTTACAAGCACTGTCGGTTGCTCCATCATATCTTGAGTTTGCTCCAGGAATGGTGAAAGCATTCCTGCATCCTAGACCGGGCTATGTCCCTAAGGTCCCTACCCATGTTCCAGGTCCCATTGCGCTCCAGGCCTTTTTTCCTCCTCCTTTCAGATCTTCGGATTAGGAAAAACTAAATCTGCTCTGCACTGTAAGGGCTTTGGATGCTTACGTCCACAGAGCTGCCCTGTGGCGTAAAACCGATCAGTTATTTGTCTGTTATGGATCCCCTAAGAAGGGGGGCCCTGCATCCAAGCAGAGGATGAGCAAGTGGGTGGTCGAGGCCATCTCACTTGCGTATGAGGCAGCCGGACAGCCTTCTCCTTTAAATGTTCGCACCCATTCTACTAGGGGTATGGCGGCATCAAAAGCTTTGATGTCAGGTGTCTCCATCAGTGACATCTGTGATGCAGCTGGATGGTCATGCCAGCATACATTTGTGAGGTTTTACAACCTTGATGTTGGCTCCACTCCGGGGTCATCAGTTCTGTCAAGATAACTTGGCAAGTATTTGCCGCTACGGCACAGTTGGGATAGCGTTCCCAATGCGTTACCACGCAGCGTCGATAGTTCCCACGAAAGGGAACGTCTCAGGTTACAGATGTAACCCTGGTTCCCTGAGTAGGGAACGAGATGCTGCGTCTCATGCCGTACCCCCTGCATACTTGTGAGCGCTTGCTTCAGACTTATTCCAGAAGCTGGCATGCTCTGCATCCGGGTATGCTTTATAGTTTCCCGGTCCGTGACGTCACCCGTCTCTGACGTCTCGCTACGCGATTGGTTAGATACATGAGTGCTTCAGTGACAACATCACGCAGAAGGTTCCCAATGCGTTACCACGCAGCGTCTCGTTCCCTACTCAGGGAACCAGGGTTACATCTGTAACCTGAGACGGTTTGTTTCTTCTAATTGGCTGTAAGGGCAGAATTTTCAAACCCAACTTTTGCCAAAAGCTCAGACATAATCATGAGAAATTTGCAAATAAAATGATTTCATTTGTTACATTGGTAGCACTTTATTTTACAGTACGTGTACTTTCCTGGTACATATATAGTAATTATGTTGTACATACAGGTAAAAGAGTGGTAACACAAGGTACTTACCTGACATGTATGTACATGGGAACTAATAAGAAACACTGCTGTACTTTCCAATGGTACATACATGGTAACTACTTTGTACCTATAGACAAGTGTCGGGTAATAACAGGTGCTTACTTATAGAGTCCGTATATGGTAACTAACAGACACATTACTGTACTTACTAATGGTATGTATGGTGAATATTTTGTACTTACAGACAAGTGTGGGTAACAACAGGCACTTATGTGTGGTAACTAGTAAGACACATTACTGTACTTACTAGTGGTATATACATGGTAACTATGTTGTACTCACGGACAAGTGTGTGAAACAAATGTGCTTACCAAAATGATACACTGCAGTAACTATACAGCACTTCATAGTGTTAATACTTATCAAGTAGTCCTTTTAAGCAAGGCTTTTGACACATGACAACTGAGTATACCAAGTACAGTAGTGTTACTGATCTGTATGTATGTCATCAAAATACCCCTATTAAGTGAATTATTGTCCTGTAAAGATTAGGCAAGTTGAACCGCAAAAGTATATCATCCAGTACTCAAGAAGTATCTTGTACCATGCTTATACCTCACCCTAAGTAATGTGTAACTTACGCATTAACTAACTGGTATATTCACTAGTACGTTCATAATAAGTACATGGAAATAGGACTGTAAAATAAAGTGAACCCTTGTACATAAACCTTACATAGGAATTACCAGCTCTTACCAGGTGTAACTTACACATTAACTAACTGGTATATTCACTAGTACGTTCATAATAAGTAGTTGGAAATAGGACTGTAAAATAAATTGAGCCCTTGTACATAAACCTTACATAGGAATTACCGTGATCTCATGAGAATACATGTGTATTTTTACATAAAATTTGGTTTAACCACACGTACGTTTTCATACACACAAAAACATACATTACGTATTAACAGCAATAATAAATCATGTTACGTAAAGTTTGAATGTAAATGAATTCCCCTGTAATAAAATCATGGGATTAATGTTTTAAATTTGTTGTATATATTCAATTGTCATATCAATACATGTTTTCAGTCACATTTTTTGAATACAGTTTACTCATCTACTTAATATGAAATAACATTTCTATTCGTGACTTGAAATATTTAGTTTGTCTGCTGTGAGACACAGAAGATGTTTTCTCCTATGCAGCAACTGAATACAATCATAAGATACATCAAAACACAACATATATTCACAAATCGCACCCATTTTATTTGTTTGCTGTACTCCATATCTTTAGAATCCATATGTTTGTAAGGAACAGATCCAAATTCAGCCCTTTATCCATCAATCTTTTTTTTTATTTTTTATTATTATTATTGCATGAATAACAATTACAGAACATGAACACAGAAAATACAGGGAGAAAAAAAAAAAAAAAAAAAAAAGCCAGGGTTAAAGATACACAGATGCAAAATACAAACATTGAGTTGAAATAAAACTAAATAGACCAAACAAACAATAAAAGGTTTTGACATTTCACAAAATTTTAAAAGCGTTCAACAAATACATGGTTTTAATAGCTTTTTTGTTTGTACTGTCCTTAATGGAAACCATATAATTTTCTAATTCTTTCAATACCACAGAAAAAAAAGGTTTCTGATTAGTAAATTTACACCGATGAATATGAAACTTCACAAAAATAATCAAAAGATTAATAATATATGCTTCCCTTTCCATATTTTTTTCATATTGTAAAAAACCAAATAATACATGTTCGTATAACAAAAGAAAATTACATTCCAATTTGTTATTTATAAATTTAGAAACTTCCCACCACAACTTTTTGGTATATTGACAGTGCCAAAAAATATGAGGTACAGTTTCCAAAAAACAAAATGAACAATTTACATCTATGTCTTTATTAAATTTGGATAGAAAATGTTTAGCAGGGTAAAATTTATGCAGTATTACCTTTTGTAATAATATATTTATTACCAAACCTTATTCCAATTAATATTTTTTATTACTGACTGTGACGGCTGGTAAAAGAGGAGGAAGCAATTGCAGGCAATCAGAAGAAGTTTATTGAAATAAGAGTCCAGAATGTAGGCAATGGCAACGAAGGTCTACGGTGGCGTGAGAAGAGCTGAAGGGTAAGGTCGCAGGTGAAGGTGATGACGGTCAATGGATGAAACCAGGAACAGACCGGAACCCTGACACGAAGACGACAACACGAATACAATCCAGCACACGAACACGGAAGATGGTAGACCAACTAGGCAGTGGAGACATGAATGAGGATCTGACAACAGACAGAGAGATGAGTGAGTATATGTAGCTGAGTGGAGATGAGGATCAGCTGGAGCGAGACAATCAACACACAGGTGACAACAATCAACCAAACGAGCACATGGAGACTACGTGAGTACAACAACAAACACAAAACATGACACGGAGGAAACAATGGATTTCCTACCGTGACAGTACCCCCTCCCCTAGGACGTCACCTGACGTTCCCAGCCTGCTTTACCTGTAGATTGTAATCATCAATAAGGCGGTGATCCAGTATGTCCCGAGCAGGAACCCACCTTCTCTCCTCCGGACCGTAACCTTCCCAATCCACCAAGTACTGAAATCCGCGTCCCCTCCGTCTAGAGTCCAGAATACGATTGACCAAATATGTGGTCTCCCCATTAACGATACGAGGCGGGGGGGAACCGGGGCAGGCGGGTTAAGACGGGAAAAAATCACCGGTTTAATTTTGGACACATGGAACACGGGATGAACCCTCCTGTACGCCGGAGGAAGGCTAAGACGCACTGTTACCGGATTAATGATTTTGGTAACAGAAAACGGGCCAATAAATTTGGGAGCAAGCTTATTCGAAACGGAACGCATCTGAATATTCTGGGTAGAAAGCCACACTCTTTGACCGACGACGTAACGGGGAGGCTTCGACCGGTGGCGATCGGCCTTAGCCTTGGTGCGCGACCTAGCCTGGAGCAGAGCTCTGCGAGCTCTGGTCCAGGTGCGGTGACACCTCTGGACTAGTGCGTGTGCGGAGGGGACCGAAACCTCGGATTCCGTACTGACAAAATTAGGTGGTTGGTACCCTAAACTACACTTAAATGGAGACATGCCCGTAGATGACACTGGTAAAGAATTGTGTGCGTACTCCACAATTGAGAGTTGCTGACACCAGGACGAAGGATTATTGGAAGCCAAACATCGCAAAACCCTTTCGACATCCTGATTGGCTCGCTCGGTTTGACCATTGCTCTGGGGATGGAACCCGGAAGAAAGACTAACAGTCGCTCCTAACAATTTACAAAATTCTCGCCAAAATTTGGACACAAATTGGGGACCCCTGTCAGAAACCACGTCTGTCGGAAGGCCATGTATACGGAAGACGTGGTCAATGACAGCTACCGCTGTTTCCTTGGCTGATGGTAATTTGGGCAAGGGAATAAAATGAGTCGCCTTCGAGAACCGGTCCACTACGGTTAAAATCACCGTATTGCCCTTAGAGGGCGGGAGGGCGGTAATGAAATCTAGCGAAATGTGGGACCAGGGTCTCGAAGGGACAGACAGCGGTAAGAGTAACCCATCTGGAGGTCGATTGGAAGTCTTACCAATAGCGCAAACTGAACAAGCCAAGACGAAGTCGTGGACGTCACGAGCCATACCAGGCCACCAAAATCGTTGCTTGACTAGAAACCTAGTTCTACTAACCCCTGGGTGACAAGCAACACTGGAACAATGACCCCACTGGAGAACGTCTGACCGTAACCCCTCCGGCACAAACAATCGGTTCGGTGGGCAACGAGCCGGGGGCGTTACCCCTTCTAAGGCGGTCAACACCTTCGATTCGACCTCCCATCTGAGCGCGGAGATAATGATGGTCCCCGGTAAAATGGGCTCGGGAGTAGCAGTACGATCGGAACGCTCAAAAAGACGGGATAAAGCATCGGGTTTGATGTTTTTGGAACCCGGCCGGTAAGAAAGTGTAAAATCGAAACGACCGAAAAACAATGCCCACCGAGCCTGCCTGGAGTTAAGTCTTTTGGCGGTTCTAATGTATTCGAGATTCTTATGGTCCGTCCATACAATGAAAGGTACACCCGACCCTTCAAGCCAGTGACGCCATTCTTCCAGTGCAAGTTTGACTGCCAACAACTCTCGATTGCCAATGTCATAATTAACCTCTGCAGGAGATAAACGGTGAGAATAATACGCGCAAGGATGCACCTTTCCGTCTGAGGATGCGCGTTGGGACAACACTGCTCCTACCCCCACCTCTGATGCGTCGACCTCCACTATGAATTGACGTGAGCGATCAGGGGTGACGAGAATGGGAGCTGAAACAAAGCAGCTTTTCAGTTTGGCAAACGCAGCCTCGGCTGCGTTTGACCACCTGAACGTCAAACTAGGGGAGGTCAAGGCGGTCAGAGGAGCGGCTAGTTGGCTGAAATTGCGAATGAAACGCCGGTAAAAATTGGCGAACCCCAGAAATCTCTGCAGGGCCTTGCGAGACTCTGGGGATGGCCAATTTACCACAGCCTTAACCTTCTCAGGATCCATGCGAACACCCTCAGTCGAAATGATGTGTCCTAGAAAAGAAACAGACTGTGCATGAAAAACGCATTTCTCCGCCTTGACAAACAATCCATTCTCTAGCAACCGCAGAAGCACTCGTCGTACGTGTTGCACGTGTTCCTGGAGAGACGAAGAAAAAATCAATATGTCATCCAGGTAAACATATATGAACCGATCGACCATGTCTCGCAACACGTCATTGACGAGTGCTTGGAAGACTGCCGGCGAGTTCGTTAGCCCAAAAGGCATCACGCAGTACTCAAAATGGCCTCTAGGGGTGTTAAAGGCAGTCTTCCACTCATCCCCCTCCCTGATACGGACCAAATGATAAGCATTACGTAAGTCCAATTTAGTGAAAACGGACGCTCCCTGCAACCTCTCAAAAGCTGAAGACATAAGCGGCAAAGGATAGGTATTCCTTACCGTTATGTTGTTCAGCCCTCGGTAGTCAATGCAAGGTCGCAAGGATCCGTCCTTCTTTCCCACAAAAAAGAACCCCGCCCCCGCTGGAGAAGAAGAAGGGCGGATGAACCCCGTTGCTAGAGAACTGGATATATATTTCTCCATGGCCGCCGTCTCTGGAATAGACAAAGAATATAACTTGCCCTTAGGCGGAGAAGTACCTGGCAATAACTCTATCGCACAGTCATAGGGACGATGAGGAGGAAGAGAATCAGCCCGAGACTTACTGAACACCTCCTTCAGGTCGTGGTACTCCGCGGGCACGTTAGCCAAATCCACTGCTTCCCCCTGAAACACAGACTCAGAAACATTAACACCAGCAGACAAAAGACAAGACAAATGACACTCCTCGCTCCAGCTAACCACCGATCCGAGGCGCCAATCGATCCTGGGGTTGTGTTTCTGGAGCCAGGTGTGACCAAGAACAATGGGGGATTGAGGTGAGTCCGTGATGTAAAATGAAATCTCCTCCGTATGGTTGCCAGATGTGATGAGAGAAACCGGTACAGTGGTCTGTGTGATGACTGGCAGTCTGTGTCCGTTGAGTGCAAAAGGTGCAATGGGGTGTTTGAGGGAGGTGAGAGGAATGTTGAGTTTAGTAGCCAACTTACAATCCATAAAACTACCCTCTGCCCCAGAATCCAACAAAGCGTGATGATCGAGTGCGTGGGTGGACCACCGTAGACTCACCGGAAGGAGTGTCGATGTAGATGAGGTCTTCCTGGCAGAGATCCCACCCGATAGTAGCCTCCGTTTTACTATCGGGCTTGGTCTTTTACCGGACAGCGCTGAATGTGATGTTCTTGGCTGCCGCAGTATAAACATAGTCCCAGGGATCTCCGCCTGATCCTCTCCTCCCGGGAGAGCCGAGCTCGCCCCACCTGCATGGGTTCAAGATCTCCCGGTGGGCTGACCGCAACCTCTGAGCGCTGACGCTGAGCCTCCGGCCTGGTCGCGAGAACTGCTCTCCCCCTCCGTCTGGCGGCTTGGTCGAGTCGGTTGTCTACTCTGATGGTGAGGTCGATCAGGCCATTAAGAGAAGTGGGGAGCTCGACGGCGCGGATCTCCTGTTGGATGCGGTCAGCCAACCCATGCAGGAAGTGATCCCACTGCGCCTCTTCGTTCCACTTACACTCCGCCGCCAGGGTGCGGAACTCAATAGAATAGTCGGCTACGGACCTGTCTTCCTGACGTAGGTCCGTGAGAAGTCTAGCCGCCTCCCTCCCGGCGACGGAGCGGTCGAAGACCCGTTTCATCTCCTCCGAAAGGGCGTGGAACGAGGCACAGCAGCTGTCTTGGTTCTCCCACACCGCCGTCCCCCAGAGGGCAGCCCTCCCCGTCAGTAGTGACAAGACGAATGCCACCTTCATTTCCTCGGTGTGAAACGTGCGGGGCTGCAGGGCGAAGTGCAGAGAACAATGAGACAGAAATGATCGACAAAACTTTGGCTCACCCGCATATTTCTCAGGGATGGGGAGGCGTGGTTCGGACTGGGAAATCCCTCCGGAGATGATCGGCGGTGTGGGTGGCGTGGGAGGCGCAGCGGGTGGCGGTTGTTGTTGTCGTTGAGTCTGGAGAGCGAGCTCGGACACCTTCGTCACCATTGCTTGGAAAGCTCGACCCATCTCATCTATCGCCTTGTCTTGGCGATCCATGCGATCAACGGCTCTCTGCAAAAACTCCTCTAGATGAGATGGGGGGAGATCGCCTGCTGCTTCCATGATGGTCAGATCCTACTGTGACGGCTGGTAAAAGAGGAGGAAGCAATTGCAGGCAATCAGAAGAAGTTTATTGAAATAAGAGTCCAGAATGTAGGCAATGGCAACGAAGGTCTACGGTGGCGTGAGAAGAGCTGAAGGGTAAGGTCGCAGGTGAAGGTGATGACGGTCAATGGATGAAACCAGGAACAGACCGGAACCCTGACACGAAGACGACAACACGAATACAATCCAGCACACGAACACGGAAGACGGTAGACCAACTAGGCAGTGGAGACATGAATGAGGATCTGACAACAGACAGAGAGATGAGTGAGTATATGTAGCTGAGTGGAGATGAGGATCAGCTGGAGCGAGACAATCAACACACAGGTGACAACAATCAACCAAACGAGCACATGGAGACTACGTGAGTACAACAACAAACACAAAACATGACACGGAGGAAACAATGGATTTCCTACCGTGACACTGACTAGTTCTTTTTGAAAAAGGGAACGTATAGCCTTATTATTATTTTTGCTTGTTGAAAAAACAAACTTTACCACAAATCGTATCAGCTAGCTGCAATAGAGACACACGTTTAGAGTATGAAATACCTCTACATAAAGAGACAACACTCAAAGAGATAGCACCAATATCAGAGGCAAAATCTTTAGGGGAAACAGGGAGGTTGAAGTATGAAAGAAACTCATCATAAGTCATTAAATACCCCTGATAATTCAACAACTGACCAACCACAAGAATGCCCTCATCAAACCAAGTTTTCAAAAATATACTCTTATGTTTGTACAAAATATTACAATTATTCCAGATGTAATAATGATGTGGAGAAAAATTATGCTTGTAAATTAATTTCCAAGCCAAAAGTGCTTGCCTGTGAAAAGCTGACAGTTTAACTGGAAGTTTCTCGATTCTGTAATCACACACAAGCAAAAATGAAAGGCCACCAAGTTTGTCAAAAACCGATTTAGAAATCATGTTCCACACAGAATCAGTGTTTTTTAGAAAATATTTCAACCAGTTAATTTTAAAAGTGTTATTTAAGGTAGAAAAATCTAAATAATCAAGCCCTCCATCTTTATAAGAATTAACAATTACAGATTTTCTAATATAGTGTATACGGTTTTTCCACAAAAAATTCAGCATAATTTGATCAATTATCTTATTTATTTTATTATCTGAGTGTATTGAGGAAGCTATATAAGTAAGCCTAGAAATACCTTCCGCTTTAGCCAGCAGAACATGACCTTTGAGAGACAAGTCCCTCTGCAACCAAATATTAAATCTATTCTTTACTTTTTTAATCACCGGGTCGAAATTTTGTGAGATTCTCTCCTGCTCATTTTTAGTAATAACCATACCTAAATAAGTTGGAGAATCCTTTATAGGGATATTACATATATTTCTGTAATGGCAACTTTTTAAAGCAAATAGTTCACATTTTTGTAAATTAAGGCAAAGACCTGAGGCACTGGAAAAAAACTTCAATAATCTTGACAGCTGACTGAATTTGATCAACATTTTTCAGGAAAAGAGCCGTGTCATCAGCCAACTGACTTATCAGGACACTTCTCTCTTCAACTTGAATTCCTTTTAAATTGGATGATTTAATAAAGTGACAAAACATCTGAGCAACAATGAGCAAGAGGTAAACAGAAACTGGGCAGCCTTGCCTAACTCCTCTTTCCAAATAAAATCTTTGAGTAGTGCCATTATTTAGTTTCACAGAACTATTTCCTCCTGCATAAAGAGTTTTCATGGCATTACAGAAATAAGCCCCAAATCCAAAGTGTTCTAAACAGTAGAAAATAAAAGGATGTTCAACAGAATCAAAGGCTTTGAAAAAGTCTAAAAAAAGTATAAAGCTATCATCATTTATAAGGTCAGAATAATCAATAAGTTAAAAAATAAGTCTAATATTGTTACATATATGACGGTTTCTCATAAACCCAGATTGATTTTCATCAATAATAGAATCTAATACTAATTTGAATCTTTGGGCAAATACCTGAGCAAATATTTTATAGTCATTATTTAACAGACTAATGGGTCTCCAATTATCAATAAGCAACAAATCTTTCTTGGGCTTAGGAATCAAACAAATTATACCTTGTGTCATAGTTGTAGGAAGCTGTGAGTACTGTAAGCTTTCAGAGTATACTTCAAAAAGAAACGGGGCAAGAATCTCAGAAAACTGCTTATAGAACTCCGTAGTAATTCCATCATTACCGGGTGATTTATTACATTTTAAATGTTCAATAGCTTGCTTAATTTCCGTAATAGTTATTGGAAAATCACATAACTTTTGGTCCTCCTCAGTAATTGTTTTAACATTCTTAAGCTGTTTACAAAAAGAAGTCATATCATGGTCACTGAATTTAGAAGTGTATAATTTAGAGTAATAATCGTAGCAAAACCTAGAAATTGTGTCAACATTATCTGTAATAGATCCATTAATATTCATTTTAGAAACAGAATTTAGTTTAGCTCTCGACTTTTCAAGATTAAAAAAATAAGCAGACATCTGCTCTCCATGCTCTAACCATTTTTGCCTTGACCGTATAAAAGCACCTTGTGCTCGCATTTTGTATATATATTCAAGCTCATTTTGCAGCTCTGTTAGACGCAATCTCTGTCCTTCTACCAGGTCCCCCACAGAAATGTCAGAAATAGCTAAGATTTCACTAACAACTTTCTCTTCCATAAGACGTTGTGATTTAACTAATGTGCTACTAAACTTCCTCAAATATTTTCCAATTTCAAATTTTAATAATTCCCAATTATGACAAAACAACCCTTCCTTTTTAGCTTTAATCCAATAATAATTAATGAGTTTTCCCAATTCCTGTCTAACTGCACTTAATTTAAGCAAAGAACTATTAATTTTCCAGTATGAATTATACTTGTTACAATTTGTGTTTGGTGAAATATTAATTGTAATTAATATGGCCTTATGGTCAGTTAATGGTGTTGGCAAAACATTAACCAAAATATTGTTCCCATCAAAATGGTTAGAGACAAGCCAAAAATCAATCCTAGAACGTCTACTGCCATCCTTGTTACTCCAAGTATACACAATATCATCTACATTTTTCTCTCTCCATATATCAATCAGGTGAAATCTGTCCATAAACAGTTTCAGATTAGTATTTAAATTTGAAGGTCGTCTTGGAGGCCACCTATCTATTGACTCATTTAGCACAACATTGAAATCCAGAAATCAGAAGCAATAGAGTAAGATTCTTGAAAAAATACAAAGTCATTATTAAACCTTTTAGTAAACAAAAACAAAGCCTTACACTTAACGTTTTCTCTTAAACCCCTGGCATTCAAAGATATAATGGAAAATGACATAAACAACAAAGTTAACTCTGAAACAACAAAACAACTTGTAA
Source organism: Megalobrama amblycephala (assembly GCF_018812025.1). Classification (NCBI taxonomy): domain Eukaryota; kingdom Metazoa; phylum Chordata; class Actinopteri; order Cypriniformes; family Xenocyprididae; genus Megalobrama; species Megalobrama amblycephala. The sequence goes on from NC_063065.1 coordinate 9,589,308, forward strand.
CCTCTTATAACAGTCAGTATATTAAAATAAAGTTGGCAAAAAGGTCAACCACGTAATGTAGCACCATAAAGACTTGTATTTTGTGCAAATAAGCATCTCTTCAATTTAAAAAAAAAAAAAAAAAAATCTCTCGCTTCATCCGCTGAAACAGTAACTGTCCAAAAGTGCAGATATGCATACAAGATCACGCAAACACGCGTCTTATGTCTTCAACTCTTCAACAGAAGTCAACATGTCTTCAACAGCATTAGTTCCCAACTCAGTCGACCGTGAGGATAATTTCACCTTGCCCTTGTACAAAGGCTCTGCCTCCAACAAAGTAAGCAGTTTTCCCAGCCGCTCGAGCTTTTTGAACTTCCGGCCACAACTTCATCCTTCTCTCGCGATCTCCTTTGGAAAAGTCCTCTCTGAACTGAAAACCCTTGTCCCGCAAATACGAGCAGTTTTTGGCAGCCTTCCAAACTGCATCTCAGGAGCGTGTGGAAAACTGTAGTATGGTTGCTCTAGGCCTACCGCTGCTCTGTTGCGCACTCCCGAGACGGTGAACAACATCAATGGCATCTGGAAGCTTATCACTTTCGCTGGGAAGAACAGCTTGACAAATCTTGATGACTTCTAGACGAATATTTTCATCAGCTGCCTCTGGAATGCCTATGATCTTCAGATTGCGTCGTCTCATGTAGGTTTCTAGATCATCCATTCTTCTCTCCATTTTGTTTCAATTTGATCCACGCGCCGCTCTAAGCACACCACCTTTGCTGTGACAGTCTTTAAATCAGACGACACAGCATCCACCTTTTCTCTCAGGTCGGAGATCTTTCGCTCTATCGCGTCAGAGCGGCAGTTAATCAGTTGCGTTATATTCGCCAGTTGAGAGGAAATATCAACACTAGTATTATCACTGGCCTTTTTTTTAGCAGCTGGTGGCTTGCTTGGAGTAGCAGGCAGAGCTGGGAACTCCTCTTCTGCCAGGCTAAATGAATCCTCTTCGCTCATGCTGACAACATAATCATGCCCGCTGCTGACCACTGAGGATGTGCTTGTGCTAGCAGCACTTGCATTACCTTTTTCTTTTTCAGACCACGTTGAGAGCCCTCTTTTACGAACCATGGTGAGGCAAAAAGAATTTGTCAAAGAACAGGCTGTTACAACTCAATAAAGAACCAGAAGATCTAATTACTGCTTATAAGCAACATTTATAGGACAACTTGGTGCAAGCACTCAAAATTGCGACCGTTCAGGCTGCCATCTTGGTCACGCCCCCTTATCCATCAATCTTCATCTTCATTCTCAGCAGCGACGCAACGTCACAGTCAAAGCTCGCGCTCGTTATAATTTAAATTTGAAAGGAGCGCCACCCTCGAGAAGCGTTACGACATGGTTTACGGCACTGATATCAAACGCTCATTGGCTCTCACCCATAGCTCTCACCTGCTTCGTTACAGATTGCGACATGCCATGTTTCAGTGGATTGATATTTGAATGAGTGCGCGCCTTCACGTAGAGAAGCCGGATTCATCATATTCTGCTCTGTAAAAAACTATTATTTACCGCCAGAGAGGACTGCGACTGCAATTCATCATCATTTGAACTACTTTTGGTACAACATTTTCGCAATAAATAAATTGTTGTGATTACACTTGTTTGTCTGTCATTCTTTTATTTAAAACAGTACAGAGTTTTAATAAATGTTTATGGGTTACTTTAAAGGTAGGTGTAGGATTAGCAGCTCAAAATATCGTTTTGATGTTATATTTTTAATAAAATTATCATTTTCATTTACAAAAATGTACGTTTTGTGTCTTTGAAAGCTATGTATGCTCTTACCAGGTGTAACTTACACATTAACTGGTATACTGGTAATTAACTGGTATAGTCACTAGTACGTTCAGAGTAAGTACATGGAAATAGGACTGTAAAATAAAGTGAACCCTTGTACATAAACATTACATAGGAATTACCAGCTCTTACCAGGTGTAACTTACACATTAACTAACTGGTATATTCACTAGTACGTTCATAATAAGTACATGGAAATAGGACTGTAAAATAAAGTGAACCCTTGTACATAAACATTACAAAGGAATTACCAGCTCTTACCAGGTGTAACTTACACATTAACTAACTGGTATATTCACTAGTACGTTCATAATAAGTACATGGAAATAGGACTGTAAAATAAAGTGCATCCTTGTACATAAACATTACATAGGAATTACCAGCTCTTTAACCTTTGCAATAATAAGCTTAAGCATTTTAAACAATTAGTAAGTACAGTAATGTGTCTTACAAGTTACCATAAATAAGTGCTTGTTATTACCCACACTTGTCTGTAAGTACAAAATATTTACCATGTACGTACTATTTAGTAAGTACAGTAATGTGTCTGTTAGTGACCATATACGGACACTATAAGTAAGCACCTGTTATTACCCAACATTTGTCTATAGGTACAAAGTAGTTACCATATATGTACCATTGGAAAGTACAGCAGTGTTTCTTATTAGTTCCCATGTACATACATGTCAGGTAAGTACTTTGTGTTACCACTCTTTTACCTGTATGTACAACATAATTACTATATATGTACCAGGAAAGTACACGTACTGTAAAATAAAGTGCTACCCTTACATTTTTACTTCAATAATTTATTTTTGTTGAATACTATGTTGCCCTGTTATGAATAAATGTCCAATTCAATTAACAGTATTTGAGTTCTACTTGTTTAGTATAAAAAATAGTATTGGCCTATAGAAAAGTTTACAGGAAATGTGTTTTGAGTTGCAAAAAATAATGTTTTATAATCATGATTTTTACCTTTTTTAATAATTTGCTCACACTTTGAATATCAGGTAGGCTATTGTTTAATTATTCAATAGCACTTTTCACAATTTTGCATGGTTGAAAACACATACATATAGAAAGAAGTTACATAAGTAAATATTTGTAATTATGACAAATAAAGAAAACAACATATAGTCAGTTTTAAATGGTGAAAGAAATTCACATATCTGATCAGAAGTTTTATTACATTTGTGTATTCCTAATGCAATTCAATGCACCTACTGTAATACCCTTTTCCCATTAATGCTACTTTAATGGCCCTTATTTGCACTTCGAAATATGGACTGCAAAAAAAAAAAAAAAAAGGCAGAAAGTTCAAATGTCAAATAAATACAGAAACGTTTACTGTATGAAAAGTAAATCATTTGAATTTATGTGTCACATATAAATCCGCAGCTTAATGCAAGACCGCCAAATAATTTAATTGTGTTTTTGTCAGCAGCAGTTGTGGTGCATTGAGAGTTGAAGCGTGCAGAGACAATCGGCAGAGGAATGTTACGGATGATTATATTTCATCCGCACACACGGAAACACAAGCAGTTCTGCACGTTCACATTTTTTTCACAATTGTTTTAGTGCGTGCACAAGAATAAAACTATTGTGCCGGTTTTATGCAATTGCTTCATGTTGCGTTAAAAGATAATTTCAGGTAAAAGGGAAGCAAAACATTTTTGATATTTAATGTTGCGTCTAATGGTTTTATTTCTTCAACAGCTTAAAGTTTAATGCACGTTCTTGTTGTACTGGTTCTAGCATTCAATGTACATATAAATCTGTTCACGTTGTCTCAGTGATATTCACTGGAAAAGTAAGTTACTGGTATTCTGGGGCTGTCTGTAAAAGGCATATTCTAAAGCTGTAACTTTATTTATAAATTATAAATAGTGTGCCTATTTGAAGCACACCATAATGATGCCATTAGCACACTAAAAGTTAACTTGGAATGCCATTGCAATGTATTTTAAAATCACTAAAAGTTTGTTATCAGTATAATATTAATGTATGTTCAACACTCTTACAATGTAGTTGAATTGCAATTCTAATGTCACCAAAATACATTTAAAGTTTATGCTGAGTGAAATCTGCATTTCAAAACTTAAATACAAGAGTATATTTAAAGTGTACCTTTAAAGTGTTCCACTTTAGCACAAACAAGTATATTTAATACAACTTTAGTTGAACTTAAGCACTGCTTTTGGACAACTAAAATGAATTTAGTACAAAGTTAGTTGTTCCAAATTAGCAGGCTTTAAGTATACCAGTTTATAGCATGCCACAAGTACGTTTAGTTATACTAAAGTACATACGAATAAATTGTACTTAAGTATACTATTTTTTCACTAGGGATTTGATAGTGTAAACCTTCGTCATAAAGGCTGTTAAAGTGATAACTACTGCACTATATCAACAGGCATGCACAGAGAGCTGAATAGGCTAGACAGTGCTTGTGATTTGTATATTAACTTTAATTTTAATTGTAATTGTTTTTTATAGGCTATCAACCACACAGAAACACAGGACTGCCTCAGTGTATATTGTATAAGTATGAGCTTTATATATGCATTAATGAGACAATTTACTGACCTCATGTGCATTAAAATAAAGAAAATGTGTTAACCTGAAATGATGACTCTGAAGACTTTAAACTTTATAATCATTTTATTGACCACAGACACTGTAGCCACAATCTAATGGCAAAACTAAAACAAATCAAGTGACCAACAGATTCATCAAATAGAATAGCAAATGTGAGCTAATAATAGTTCCTTTTCGAGAATGGTCTCTCGACATGGTGTCAGAAGCTGACGCATTGGGGACTCCCTTCTCTCCTAATCCTTCCTGAAATCCTATTGCACAACGCCAGTGAAGTTGCAACTCTCACTGGCCAATGCCAGCCAAGACGGCGAAAGGAGGGCGCTACCCGCCACTATATAATGCGCCGTCCTGGCGGCATAAGCTCAGAATCTTCCTTTTCACGATCAACGGATTACGATTTGGACTACGAGACAGCTGTGGAGAAGACGCGAGTAGACGGATTACCCTCTTGGCGTTCCAGCATGTCTAACGTTTGCACGCTGTGTTCGGGGCCCATCGAGGCTCCGGACACCCACGAGTACTGCATTCTGTGCATGGGACTCGCCCATGCAGAAGCAGCACTCGCCGGGTCAGGCTGCCCGCACTGCGAGGATCTCCCAGTGCGGGTGCTGAGGGCTCGGAGGAGCATCGCCCTTGGTGAATGTCCTAGGCAACGTCCCACTGCCACTGATGAGCCGCTGGTGGGACAGCCGCATAGGGGCGATGACGGGGGAATGGGGTGTGATTCACCACCCCGCCCTCCTGTTTACTTCACCGAAGAGAGTCTTCGACCCGCCCCCGGTGCGTCGGAGATGGTTTCGTTCGGCGCGGCGAGGGATGACGATCCTGACGAGGCGTCCGAGAAGGACTGGGCAGACCACCTCCTGGAGGAGCGCTCTGAGCCGGAGGGGCAGGTGGCATTTCAAGATGAGCTCGTCAGGGTTCTTACTAGGGCCGTAAGCGATCTCGGTCTGGAATGGGATTCCCCCGATGAGCCAGCGAAGAGCAAACTGGATTCTTGGTTCCTTCACTTGGGCCGCCGAGCCGCCGCTCCAAGGAAGCGAGCCCCTTTCTTTCCAGACCTGCACGAGGAGGTCGCTAGGACCTGGGCCGCGCCCCACTCGGCTCGCGCCCATGCCAGCGGCTCAGAGATATTCACCAAAGTTGATGGCGCTGAAGCCCGTGGTTATACGTGCATTCCGCCAGTCGAGGAATCTATCGCGCCGCACCTCTGCCCCTCATCAGCTTCCCTGAAAGCAGGCGCTATGTTGCCGTCAAGACCCTGCCGTATGACCGCGCACATCGCTGAAAAGGCGTACGCCGCCTCAGGTGAAGCAGTTTCAGCACTTCACACGATGGCAGTGCCTCAGGTTTTCCAGGCTCAGCTCCTGAAAACCCTGGACGAGGGTGAGGCGGACCCCGAGGCGTTTAAGGATCTGCGTGCTGAGACTGATTTTGCATTGAAAGCAACGAAGAAAACGGCCCAGGCGATCGGACGAAGCATGGGCTTCATGGTTGTGCTCCACCGTCATTTGTGGCTGACTCTTACAGAATTAAAGGATGCTCCTTTATCCTTTATCTCCCTCCGGCCTCTTTGGGGACGCCGTGGAAGTGATTGCAGAGCGCTTCTCTGAAGCGCAAAAGCGTTCCAGGGCGATGAGTCATTTCCTCCCACGCCGGGCACCCGCGCCGCCTCCAGCGCGCAGCAGATCTTCTTCTGCTTCAAACAGGCCGCCGAAGCGAGCTACCTCTGCTCCCGCCCCTTCGGCGCCGGACCCGGAGCCTGCTGCACGCACCAAAACACCCTGGCAGAGACCGCCGAAGTCGCGTCATGGCTTTAAGAAAGGCGGCCGCCCCGGGACTGCTCCTAGTTCGTCGGAGCAGAAGCCTAGTTCCTGACGGGAGAGTGCAGAGGAGGAGGGCGCTGGGCGGCGAACCCGCTGCGAAGCGTCCGCGGTGTTCTAAGGAAGTCCCCTTGGCGGTTGCAGGCGACTACGAGAATGTTTCTGTTGTTCTTGGTCAAAATGTAATAAAGGCTGTTACAACCTCGAAAAAAGAGCTTTTTTCTCCTCCTCTAGCAATGGCAGCTTCTCGCACTCTATGCTCAGGCGAGTTGCTGCAGATACATTCGGGCTCGCAGCTCCCCTGTGTAATCGGCGACGTTCGCGCTCTGTTGTTGAATGTAGGTCCTCCGCCGCAGCGGAGCACCCGTGTCAATTCTCACGTACACGATTCGCCGCCTCTCAAAGCGCCCATTCGTCAAGAGAGCTGTCAGCGCGCTACCCCAGTATACAGTGGCGTTGTCCAGAATACAGAAGGCGGGGCGCCCCGTCCTCTGTGCCAATTTGCGAGCGCTTGGCGGGCTGTTCCGGGTATTTCGGATTGGGTGCGGAACGTAATAGAGAACGGCTACACTTTACAGTTTCGGCGCAGACCGCCCCGTTTCAATGGCGTGGTTATGTCGACAGTGCGACTCACAAAGAGTCAGTGCTGAGGCAAGAAGTTCTCAATCTCCTCGCAAAGCGCACGATAGAGGTGGTCCCGCCAAGCGAGAGAGAGAGCGGGTTCTACAGCCGCTATTTTGTCGTTCCAAAGAAAGGCGGTGGCCTCCGTCCGATATTGGACCTGAGACCCATGAACCGGGCTTTATTCAAGCGCCCTTTCAAAATGACGACACTGAAACAGATCCTCGCGCAGATTCGGCCCGAAGATTGGTTTATTTCAGTGGACCTGAAAGACGCATATTTTCATATTCAGATCGCTTCAGGCGCTTTCTGAGATTTGCGTTCGACGACACGGCATATCAGTTCACAGTTCTGCCGTTCGGATTAGCCCTGGCTCCTCGCACGTTTTCAAAATGTGTAGATGCAGCGCTTTCCCCCCTGAGAGCGAGTGGAATACGCATACTCAATTATTTGGATGATTGGCTAGTTTTAGCCCATTCAGAGGATGTGCTCAACAGCCACAAACACACTCTACTGCTTCATTTGGAGAACCTGGGTCTATGCGTAAATACACAAAAGAGTATGTTATGCCCCACCCAGTCAATCTCCTATCTAGGGGTGGAGTTGGACTCGGTCGCGATGAGAGCACGTCTAGGTCAGGAGCGTGTTCGCGATTTGATGTCCGCCCTGAGTGCTTTCAGTCTGGGCCGTCCTGTAGCACTGAAGGAATATCAGAGGCTCTTGGGATGGATGGCAGCGGCCGCGACGGTATGCCACCACGGGCTGCTTTATATGCGCCCCCTCCAGTTATGGCTGAAAACTCAGGTACCAAGGAGAGCTTGGAGAATGGGCCATGCCCGCGTTGTGGTCACTCGCAGGTGCATGAGCGCGCTCGCACCGTGGCGGAATCCCGACCTGTACCAACGCGGCGCCCAGCTGGGCGTGGTTACGGGACGGAAAGTGGTCACGACGGACACGTCGACGACGGGCTGGGGAGCTCATTGCGATGGCGTTCCGGCGTCGCGCTACTGGACGGAGTCGGAGAAGACGTGGCATATAAATCGCCTCGAATTGAGAGCAGTCTTTCTGGATCGTCGAAGCTTCCTCACAAAAGTCCAGGGTCATCATGTGTTGATTCATACGGACAATGTTTCGGTGGTATCGTACATAAATCGCCAGGGTGGAGTGCACTCGCGAGCCCTTTACGAGCAGGCTGCGCAGCTTCTACTGTGGGCCGACCACCATCTGCTCTCCATCCGAGCGGCACATGTTCCGGGCCACCTGAACAGCGGCGCGGACATGCTGTCGAGGGACGGGATCCCTCAAGGAGAATGGAGATTGAACCCCGGGACAGTGAGACTGATCTGGGAACAATTCGGGAAGGCGGAAGTGGACTTATTCGCGACGGAGGAGAACATGCATTGTCCTCTGTTCTTTTCTCTGTCGTGCTCTCCCCTGGGAGGGGACGCACTGACGATGCCATGGCCGAATGCTCGCCTTTATGCATTTCCCCCGATGAAGATTTTGTCACAAGTGCTGAACAAGATCAGGGAGGAGAAAGCGTCGGTGCTTCTAATCGCCCCGTACTGGCCGAACAGACCGTGGTTTCCCGATCTGCTAGAACTGTTAACGGCTCCCCCGTGGATGATTCCACTGAGACGAGACCTCCTGTCGCAAGAGTGCGGGTCAATTTGGCACCCCAACCCCGAATGGTGGAAACTTCATGTGTGGGTAGTGCAAGGGAGCCGGTAGATCCGAGCGTTCTGTCCTGCCGTGTTATGGACACGATTACAGAGGCGCGAGCCCCTTCTACAAGGCGCCTGTACGCTTCTAAATGGGCAGTATTTGTGAAATGGTGAGAACTGAAAGGTCTCGAACTGGGAAACTGTCCCGTCTCAGGCATTCTGGATTTCTTACAACAGCGGTTGGACGGCGGCAGTATGCCTTCCACTCTTAAAGTCTATGTGGCAGCTATTTCAGCTTTTCATGCCGTTATCGATGGGCGCTCGGTGGGCGAACACGATCTAGTGGTAAAATTTTTGAGGGGTGCAAGACGACTAAGACCCTCTCGCCCCCCCACGGTGCCATCGTGGGATTTAGCTCTTGTGCTCGAAGCATTGACGCGGCCGCCTTTTGAGCCGCTCATGTCAGTCGGTTTAAAGGAGCTCTCACTTAAAACCGCGCTGCTACTCGCCCTCGCTTCAGTAAAATGCGTGGGGGATTTGCAAGCGCTTTCTATTAATGCTGATTGCTTGCAGTTTGGGCCAGATGATTGTAACGTCACACTCAAACCGAGGTTGGGCTACGTGCCTAAATCGCTGTCAACGCCGTTCAGAGCACAAGTGATAACTCTTTCGGCTTTCACCCAGGAGTCAGCGGATAATGCCCCTCATCAGGAGTTATGCCCAGTGCGAGCTTTGCGAGTTTACATTGACCGCACGGCTCAGTTCAGGCTCTCTGAGCAGCTGTTTGTGTGTTTCGGCGGCAGTACCAAAGGACGTCCCATCTCTAAGCAGCGGCTATCGCATTGGGTGGTTGATGCGATCACTTTGGCCTATTCTAACCAAGGAATGGAATGCCCTATCGGCATCAGAGCGCATTCAACGAGGGCGATTGCATCCTTGTGGGCATGGACTAAAGGCGCCACCATCAAAGACATTTGTATGGCGGCGGGCTGGTCGTCGCAGAATACCTTCGCCAGGTTTTACAATTTGGACGTGTGTTCTCTAGCCTCACAAGTCCTGGCATTGAGTACAACTCGTATTCTACCTGCAGTTCCCGCCCACTAGCTGAGGCTGGTGGTTTCAACTAGGTCGTATAAGTGAATCTGGGGCGGAGCCAGCGCCACACCCAGTCTTTGGCGCTCTCCCCTTCATATCGGCAGAGCGAGCTGTATGATGCACGATGTTGCCGCATACGTTATGCCACCATAAGCGGCCTGGAATATGGGAAACATTGCCAGCAATTTGTCTATGTCCTCGCAATGAGCACGGGCTCGCTGATGAATTCTCTCATGTTATACCGACGGCAGCAACAGCAGCTGCTCGTTGACTGTATGTTCTTATTGCTGTGCCCGGCCTGGCCGCGCACATGCTTCATTACCCTGTATGTAGCCTGTTTATTATTCTTGAATGCATACGATGTTAGATGAGTAACTACGTTATAAGCATTTCGTAGGTGTGTACTTTGGGGATTATTTTTTATTATTACTATTCATAGTAGCTCCGCAGTGGCTGAGCTTCCCTTCTTCGCTGTTCCCACAGCGTTGTTCTATACAGTCCCCAATGCGTCAGCTTCTAACGCCATGTCGAGAGACCGTTCTCGAAAGGGAACGTCTCCGGTTACTAAGGTAACCTCGGTTCCCTGAGAGACGGGAACGAGACATGGCGTAAACTGCCATGTTCACCGCTCAGGTCCGCTGTACTCTTGTTCAGTCGGAAGATTCTGAGCTTATGCCGCCAGGACGGCGCATTATATAGTGGCGGGTACCGCCCCCCTTTCGCCGTCTTGGCTGGCATTGGACAGTGAGAGTTGCAACTTCACTGGCGTTGTGCAATAGGATTTCAGGAAGGATTAGGAGAGAAGGGAGTCTCCAATGCGTCAGCTTCTGACGCCATGTCGAGAGACCGTCTCTCAGGGAACCGAGGTTACCTTAGTAACCGGAGACGTTATCGCAAGAAGTGAGTGGAAGTAGATTGCTTGGAGCTTTTTACAACGGGCTAGCAAGCATATTCACGCAAAAGAAACGTTAAACAACTGTTAAATTACAACAATACACTTACATTCATAAGACATATCTCTTGTTGTTTAACAGGTGTTACAATATATTCGGTTCCTGAAATATTCTGTTCCACTGGCAGATTCGGCCCGAAGATTGGTTTATTTCAGTGGACCTGAAAGACGCATATTTTCATATTCAGATCGCTTCAGGCGCTTTCTGAGATTTGCGTTCGACGACACGGCATATCAGTTCACAGTTCTGCCGTTCGGATTAGCCCTGGCTCCTCGCACGTTTTCAAAATGTGTAGATGCAGCGCTTTCCCCCCTGAGAGCGAGTGGAATACGCATACTCAATTATTTGGATGATTGGCTAGTTTTAGCCCATTCAGAGGATGTGCTCAACAGCCACAAACACACTCTACTGCTTCATTTGGAGAACCTGGGTCTATGCGTAAATACACAAAAGAGTATGTTATGCCCCACCCAGTCAATCTCCTATCTAGGGGTGGAGTTGGACTCGGTCGCGATGAGAGCACGTCTAGGTCAGGAGCGTGTTCGCGATTTGATGTCCGCCCTGAGTGCTTTCAGTCTGGGCCGTCCTGTAGCACTGAAGGAATATCAGAGGCTCTTGGGATGGATGGCAGCGGCCGCGACGGTATGCCACCACGGGCTGCTTTATATGCGCCCCCTCCAGTTATGGCTGAAAACTCAGGTACCAAGGAGAGCTTGGAGAATGGGCCATGCCCGCGTTGTGGTCACTCGCAGGTGCATGAGCGCGCTCGCACCGTGGCGGAATCCCGACCTGTACCAACGCGGCGCCCAGCTGGGCGTGGTTACGGGACGGAAAGTGGTCACGACGGACACGTCGACGACGGGCTGGGGAGCTCATTGCGATGGCGTTCCGGCGTCGCGCTACTGGACGGAGTCGGAGAAGACGTGGCATATAAATCGCCTCGAATTGAGAGCAGTCTTTCTGGATCGTCGAAGCTTCCTCACAAAAGTCCAGGGTCATCATGTGTTGATTCATACGGACAATGTTTCGGTGGTATCGTACATAAATCGCCAGGGTGGAGTGCACTCGCGAGCCCTTTACGAGCAGGCTGCGCAGCTTCTACTGTGGGCCGACCACCATCTGCTCTCCATCCGAGCGGCACATGTTCCGGGCCACCTGAACAGCGGCGCGGACATGCTGTCGAGGGACGGGATCCCTCAAGGAGAATGGAGATTGAACCCCGGGACAGTGAGACTGATCTGGGAACAATTCGGGAAGGCGGAAGTGGACTTATTCGCGACGGAGGAGAACATGCATTGTCCTCTGTTCTTTTCTCTGTCGTGCTCTCCCCTGGGAGGGGACGCACTGACGATGCCATGGCCGAATGCTCGCCTTTATGCATTTCCCCCGATGAAGATTTTGTCACAAGTGCTGAACAAGATCAGGGAGGAGAAAGCGTCGGTGCTTCTAATCGCCCCGTACTGGCCGAACAGACCGTGGTTTCCCGATCTGCTAGAACTGTTAACGGCTCCCCCGTGGATGATTCCACTGAGACGAGACCTCCTGTCGCAAGAGTGCGGGTCAATTTGGCACCCCAACCCCGAATGGTGGAAACTTCATGTGTGGGTAGTGCAAGGGAGCCGGTAGATCCGAGCGTTCTGTCCTGCCGTGTTATGGACACGATTACAGAGGCGCGAGCCCCTTCTACAAGGCGCCTGTACGCTTCTAAATGGGCAGTATTTGTGAAATGGTGAGAACTGAAAGGTCTCGAACTGGGAAACTGTCCCGTCTCAGGCATTCTGGATTTCTTACAACAGCGGTTGGACGGCGGCAGTATGCCTTCCACTCTTAAAGTCTATGTGGCAGCTATTTCAGCTTTTCATGCCGTTATCGATGGGCGCTCGGTGGGCGAACACGATCTAGTGGTAAAATTTTTGAGGGGTGCAAGACGACTAAGACCCTCTCGCCCCCCCACGGTGCCATCGTGGGATTTAGCTCTTGTGCTCGAAGCATTGACGCGGCCGCCTTTTGAGCCGCTCATGTCAGTCGGTTTAAAGGAGCTCTCACTTAAAACCGCGCTGCTACTCGCCCTCGCTTCAGTAAAATGCGTGGGGGATTTGCAAGCGCTTTCTATTAATGCTGATTGCTTGCAGTTTGGGCCAGATGATTGTAACGTCACACTCAAACCGAGGTTGGGCTACGTGCCTAAATCGCTGTCAACGCCGTTCAGAGCACAAGTGATAACTCTTTCGGCTTTCACCCAGGAGTCAGCGGATAATGCCCCTCATCAGGAGTTATGCCCAGTGCGAGCTTTGCGAGTTTACATTGACCGCACGGCTCAGTTCAGGCTCTCTGAGCAGCTGTTTGTGTGTTTCGGCGGCAGTACCAAAGGACGTCCCATCTCTAAGCAGCGGCTATCGCATTGGGTGGTTGATGCGATCACTTTGGCCTATTCTAACCAAGGAATGGAATGCCCTATCGGCATCAGAGCGCATTCAACGAGGGCGATTGCATCCTTGTGGGCATGGACTAAAGGCGCCACCATCAAAGACATTTGTATGGCGGCGGGCTGGTCGTCGCAGAATACCTTCGCCAGGTTTTACAATTTGGACGTGTGTTCTCTAGCCTCACAAGTCCTGGCATTGAGTACAACTCGTATTCTACCTGCAGTTCCCGCCCACTAGCTGAGGCTGGTGGTTTCAACTAGGTCGTATAAGTGAATCTGGGGCGGAGCCAGCGCCACACCCAGTCTTTGGCGCTCTCCCCTTCATATCGGCAGAGCGAGCTGTATGATGCACGATGTTGCCGCATACGTTATGCCACCATAAGCGGCCTGGAATATGGGAAACATTGCCAGCAATTTGTCTATGTCCTCGCAATGAGCACGGGCTCGCTGATGAATTCTCTCATGTTATACCGACGGCAGCAACAGCAGCTGCTCGTTGACTGTATGTTCTTATTGCTGTGCCCGGCCTGGCCGCGCACATGCTTCATTACCCTGTATGTAGCCTGTTTATTATTCTTGAATGCATACGATGTTAGATGAGTAACTACGTTATAAGCATTTCGTAGGTGTGTACTTTGGGGATTATTTTTTATTATTACTATTCATAGTAGCTCCGCAGTGGCTGAGCTTCCCTTCTTCGCTGTTCCCACAGCGTTGTTCTATACAGTCCCCAATGCGTCAGCTTCTAACGCCATGTCGAGAGACCGTTCTCGAAAGGGAACGTCTCCGGTTACTAAGGTAACCTCGGTTCCCTGAGAGACGGGAACGAGACATGGCGTAAACTGCCATGTTCACCGCTCAGGTCCGCTGTACTCTTGTTCAGTCGGAAGATTCTGAGCTTATGCCGCCAGGACGGCGCATTATATAGTGGCGGGTACCGCCCCCCTTTCGCCGTCTTGGCTGGCATTGGACAGTGAGAGTTGCAACTTCACTGGCGTTGTGCAATAGGATTTCAGGAAGGATTAGGAGAGAAGGGAGTCTCCAATGCGTCAGCTTCTGACGCCATGTCGAGAGACCGTCTCTCAGGGAACCGAGGTTACCTTAGTAACCGGAGACGTTATCGCAAGAAGTGAGTGGAAGTAGATTGCTTGGAGCTTTTTACAACGGGCTAGCAAGCATATTCACGCAAAAGAAACGTTAAACAACTGTTAAATTACAACAATACACTTACATTCATAAGACATATCTCTTGTTGTTTAACAGGTGTTACAATATATTCGGTTCCTGAAATATTCTGTTCCACTGGCTGGCGCTTACATGAATTTTCATGATATCATCCTTTCATGGGCGTGTACTTGAGACGGAACTGAAAACATTAGTACACGCTTTTCAAATCGGAACGGTTTAATAGATTATTTCTAAAAGGTAATAAAATATTCAATGTTAACTCCCTCGGGTCGGCGGTCACGCCGGCATGATCACCGCGGTTTTTTTCTAACTAGTGTGAAAGAGACTCAAAATACTCTGTCAATGTTGCACATACAATTAAGAGCTATACACCATTTTAATCTGTGGAATATCGTCTTTTCTTTGTGTACACTCAGAGTAAAAACAAAATGTTGTGCTTTTTGTAAAATAAAGAAAACTAACATGATGAGTGATCTCTTGTCTCCCTCTGAACGAACTCCAATCTGATAGTTCTCAGAAAATGAACTGTAACTTATGAATACTAATGACAAAAAAAATGACACATATGTCTAAAGAAACGTTGAAATGTCAGGTTTTAAATCGTATAAGTCAAATTGAAAACAAACATTATGTGTTTATGTAATCTGTATGAAAAGAGAGCCATGTCAGAAGTCCTTGATTCAGCTCATTATCCACTAATGCGGCCACTCCCACGGAGCCAGCGCTATTCAGACGAAAATTCAGTCAACACATGCATACATCGTCTCAATCGTGTATTTATTGTCTTGAAAAGTGTTTTGAATAGCCATAGTTAGCGATCTCTGGCCTCTGTTAGTTCAGTTATTTCCTGGATTGCCTATTCTTCTTTAGCATTGGCATTTGTGGACTAAAAGTGCACAGAGCACCCTCCGGCTGCAAGTATGAATTAAAAACAGTATCCAGCGTTCATAGTGATAACAATAAATATTGAATAAATATTACTCCTCTGTATAGAAAACTGACATAAACATGAGAATCCATCAATATTTCTCCAAATGTGCATGCTTTGAAGCTAAAAGCCTATATGAAATGCCATAGAGGTAACATAACTGTTCAGACACTTTGTATCATAGAAATGCATTATATTTTAATAATAGAATACCATTATTTTAAATTGTAATAATATTTCACAGTATTGCTGTTTTTTCTGTATGTTTGATTTACATTATGATGAGCTGAGACATGATCAACAGGGTTTTTTCACAGCCTACCTGACTGAAAGAGCTCATTATTTATGCAGGTCATTAGAGCTCTTTATCTGATTCTTTTGTCTTCTCAGGTGAGAATCATCCATTATTCATGATTATTCACGCCTCCACGCATACTGTGTTTCTTGACCAAAGATGTTTTAGAAAATTTAAATCTCTCTATTGTTTTATATGAAGGAGTAGGAATGATAATTTTTACATAATTTTGAAGCAAAAACTCTAGTCTACAACCTCCAATACCCAGAAGTCTTGTGAACACAGATTATATATATATTTTTTGGCTTTATTTCAGTGACTTAAGTTTTTGGTTTTTTCAATAACCACGCATAAATGTTATTCCTTCAAAAATACAAACATGTACATACATGTTCCTCACATATTATTGTAGCCTAGTTTGTGCTGAATACAGTGTAATGACACTTTTTCCATTAATATGTTTATGAACAACTGAAAAAAGCACAAATGTCAGGGCATGTCAAAACTTCTCCAGGCCCCAAATCAGCCTCAGACCCCTGAGGGTTAAGCAACAGTTCACATGTTCAAAGCAAAGCATAGTTTGTGTAATATATGATAAATCGTCAAGCTATTTTGCCGGATTGAGTACAGGACAGGCATTCAGATAAACAGTTAACATAAGGATACAGCAGAGCAAACATGAGCGAATAACCTTGTTTTACACTGATGTGTTTTCTGTTTAGCTTTTTATTTTATTTGAGGCTTTAAAACATTTTTGAATAGTTTGATTAGTCTGCTTTCTTCGTTTTCATTCTGTGACTACAGTACTGCATAGTGTTGACAACTTGAAATAAACCTCTACAAATGTATCTGTAGCTTTGTATTGCGCATAATTTTAGTCATTCCCGCAGGTTTCGCACTCACACCGAAAGCGCACGCACCACTGATGTTCACCACAAGCAGGCCCGGTTCTAGGATTGTGTGACTGGGGGGGCATTTCGAAAACTTGGTGGGGCAGCATAATATGCTCCCCCCTTTTAACTACTAAACAGTTTCCTCCATTTTTCAGATTTTTTCAGATTAATAACAGCTTCAGATTTAATATTAATCACAAAAGTACTTTCTGTGATTCTGAAATTGAAACAACAGTACATTTGTTTTTTGAATGTTTAGTTAGTACAACTGTTTAATTAGACTGTTTAGAAACTTTTGGTCTAACATAGCCTATACGAATAGCTTAAAATTACAATTAATACAAAAATGTTCTAAAAATGACATAACTTTTGGTATAATAATGGAAGATGTACACATTCAATTTCTACTGAACAATATTTTCATTTTAGGAAAATGTTATATTCATGTTATATTAATTTACTGTTAGTTCCTTAAAACAAAGCCATTGTTTTCTGTTTTTTCAGAAAGAATTTTGGATTTACTCTAAATCTTTAAGAATGGTAAAATTTAAAAGTGGAAGAAGAACTTGTTTCATTGAAGAAATTTAAACCATTAGAAGACCTGGTTGCATGATTCTTTCCTTTTTCGTGTTTTCCCCCCCTATATTTTTGGTTCATTTCTATATTGTGCTCAGTTATTTTGGCTATATAAAAATAAAAACCACAAGACATAATAATAACTGAATTTACACAAAATATCCAGTTCAAAAGTTTATATGCTTGATTCTTAATACTGTGTGTTGTTACCTGGATGATCAAAAGCTGCAAACATTCACTGATGCCCAAGACAACACAACAAAATAAGAGAGCCAGTGGGTTGTAAACCTATTAACAGGATGACTGGAAATTCTGACTGCAATAAGACTGGAAGTTCTTATTTTATTTAAAGATCTACTTTTTTTTAGTTCTATCCAAAGCTTCATAAAACATTTTCCAGAAGACAAAATAAAAACAATTTACCCCCCAGCCCGGGACAACGGATGGAAATTAGCCTTCGCCTACAATCCGGTGTGTTTACATTCATGTACTATCATGTCTGTCCATTAACACACACTGTCCCTATCAAATAAATAAATAAATAAATAAACAAACAAACCATCCTGTGCAAATGTTTATACCCCCTGAATTTTAATGCATTGCTTCCTTCTGGAGTATCAGTAAATGTTTTCACCATTTGTAACAGTTGGGTATGAGGAGAGTCCCAAACATGGATCTTATCATAAAGAAAATTATAAAAACAGTTGTAAATTAATGACACACAGTACTGAGAATAAGTTAAGTATATATAAACTGCTTAATTTGTGTAAAGGCAGATATTATATATTGTGGACTATATGTAAACATCTCATAATAATACATTTTTGTTGCAGTGCTAAATAAAAAAAAATATATTTTTGATCTCACTTATTTATTTTTTAAATTATTGATATTTTGCAAATTCTGAAAGGTGTTATCACATCAAATAACAGGCTACTATTCAACAAATAGCACAATATGCTGATAGAATATCTAGAGCTGAACATAACTGAGCAAAACTATTTTATATTTTACTAGAATAGTTACATCTATATTTTTTTTTTAGTTTTTAATTTATTCATTTTCGAGACTTTTCTTGACTTGGAAATCACAATTTTAAAATTCCAAGCTAAATTCTCAAGTGTTCCATGATCGTGTAGCAATATATTAACGGTGTGTGCACGTTTAAATAGAGACTAGAGCGCATTTATGAAGGAGCTGCATGTCATCTGCTCAAGTGATTGTCAATGGCCGTCTTGAGAAGTGATCAGATAAGGTGTGCAAAAGTCTTGGAAAACTTCTTAGAAAAAGGATGTGGATGAGGACATGAATGCTTTTTACAGGTTGAAATCTTGTAATTATGGCAACTCTAGCATGGTGTGAGCACCTGAAGAGCTGAGCACGTCTGTGAGGGAGAACTGTAAAAGGATGCCAGAAATATACAACCGCACAATGTTTCTAGTAATTCGCGTATGTAACTAATTTAGTGTTGATATATTTTTTACATTTTGTGCGCTATCACAAAAAAAAAAAACGAGTATCCTGGGGATGTTGGAGGGGCACAAGAGAAATCAGGGGGGGCATTGCCCCTCCTAGCCCCCCCTAGACCCGGCCCTAGGGCCCGTTCTTCGTACGTCGCTGGATTTGATTGTTGACGATTTGGCATGATCTTGGATCGTTTGGTTCTTCGAAGCTCATCCTAGACTTGTTGTCATAGCAACAGGTCCGTAAGCTCAAACCTGGTCGGGAGCAGGCTTATTTCATGTAAACAGGATTAGATTGCATCTTTTTAAGCGGAGGTGATGTTTAAAGTCTGTCCCAGCCTCTGCTACTTTCCCACAAGAGTACCCTAATGTAAACCAGGGACAATAATAATGATTTAAAAATAAATTTGCAAATAACACTATAATGCCGTGTAGTGTCATAATATAGACACCAACAGTTTTACTCTGTGAGAGATTCATTCGTGAGGGAATAATTACGTAATATTTTTTATTGGAGTTTTACACACATGATGTACAGATGTCTATGCCATACATGCATTTGTGCATTTGAACCGCGACATATATTATGGGAGTGGCTTGATGAAGCGCAGGAGATGCAGATAACTTGATCTTGACCCTTAAGAAACTTTTATTAATGCTATCAAATATGCTTCAAAGGTAAATTAGTTGCTAATTACAACATTGAAATAAAAAATTGAATGTACAAATAATAGAAATTGTGAATATAGCCTAAATAATTGGGTAATCATGTAAAAAAAAAAAAAATAGTGCACATTTCATTTATCTAACATTTATGTCGTTCTTCTGTCATTTATTCGCTTGGCTGTTTCCTTATAAATGTCTAGAAATTCGTCAAGTTTTTCGTCAGGTGTCGTTTCTCATTCTATGATGTCATTACGTTGCCGTCTTGACTCCAGCCAATCGCTGCATTGCTGATCAATGTTTCTACTATCGATACATATCCCCTTTTAAGCCAACACATGAACGCGCAATTATCTCAGATAACTCAATCCAGCGATACTAATCATACACAACAGGTGTGTTCGAAGAACCCAATTAGCCGGATCATGATTAGCACGATGATATCATCTTGGATGTGTCATTTGATCTCGGATGTAATAAGCGACGTACGAAGAACGGGCCCCTGGTCACAAGTACCAAAACGAGTAGCATAATGTGCTTAAACTGTCAAAATACATACAAAAGTATGTCAAAACCAGCGGCACAGATAAAGAGATAAACACAGTCAGTTTTGAATCGTTAAATAGCTAAGAAAGTGAACCCATGTCATGTGTAACAGTATTGGGTCTGTTGAACACCGTTTATAAACTCTTAAAGGGACAGCAGTCCAATATTCCTGCTGCTGTCTGTCATGTTAATCAAAGAACAAAAGACAAAGAAAATCACTTTCTGCTCTTGACTGAATACGTTTTATAACTTTAATGGTAAGAATTGATCTGTATTAATATTTACAATAAAGACTACAGAAATTTAGGTAACCAATATAAAATAACACTGAATGTGTCATTTTACATTTGATTACTTTCTGTAGTATTTCTTACCTGAATAGAAACCCAATTAACCCAAAAAACTTAGTGTCATAGCTTTCTTTATTCTATTGCATTTATTTGAGCTTTTTATATTTTATTACTGACTTTTTTTTATGAAAATAAAACTTTGCATTGAAGAAAAGTAGATTTTTGTTTGTATATGTTGTCAATTATAGTTCTTAAAAAGAAAATCGGAATCGGCAAAAAATCGGTATTGGCCGATCTCACTAACAAAAAATCAGAAATCGGAATCGGCCAAGAAAATTGCAATCGGTGCATCTCTAATTTTCAGTGTTTATCACCACAGTAAGACTTGCACTACCCTTTATCAACACCAAACTACAAATATTTCCTGTTTTCTCATATTTTACTGGATATCATGACAAATTATCATTATAGTGAAACAAGTAAATATACAACTTGATGTTATTTGTCACATATTTTTGTTTTCCAGCAAATTTCTTAACATGTATATATTTGTACAAACAAAAAGATTCAACAACTGAGACATAAACTGAACAAATTTCACAGACATTTGATCAACAGAGTATCTGAAAGTCTGATGTGGCACCAGCTTCTTTACAGAGCATCTCATCCTCAGCACCAGATTTGCAGCTCTTGCTGTGAGATGTTACTCCACTCTTCCACCAAGGCATTTCACATTCTCAAACATGTCTGGTGGGACTTATGGTCACATGTGGTTTGGCACTGGAAGGACAATCAGCTGTCCGTCTGTCTCTCTGTAGCACTGTATCAGCATCTTACATTACAGACATTGCAGTTTATTGCTCTGTTCACATCTGCAGTCCTCTTGTCTCCTGCAGCAGGACTAAGGCATGTTCACACAGGTGATCAGAGACCCTTTATTCTGGTGTTTTTCAGAGTCAGTAGAAAGGCCTCTTTAGTGTCCTAAGTTATTGTAACTGACCTTGATTGACCTATAGGTGCATGTGCAATAATTGAAAAACATGACAAACATTGTTAAAACCCTTTCTAAAGATCCGTAAAGCTTATTTGGATTGTACAGTACAAAATAATCTTTAAAATATTATCCTGAAAATTGACTTTTCTTTATTGGTGTTTTTTTTTAACAACAAATCCAGTTGTAGCCTACAGAAGCCCTGAACCGCAAGGTGAAAAAAAAAAAAAAAAAAAAACTTGGTGGGGAGGGAAAAAAAAACGAAAACTTATCTCGTTATTTCAACATAATAAGTCGTTAAAACGACATAATATCTCGTTATTTCAACATAATAAGTCGTTATAACGACATAATAACTCTTCATTATCTATCAAGTATGATAAAGGACGTACATTTATCAATGTCCTCAGTGGCGCAATGTTAAAGTATTGGACCGCCAGTATAGCTTTTACTGCGATCGCCGCGGATCGAATCCGCCTTTTGCCAAGTTCGTTCTTCTCTAGTTTCACATCACATATCAAAAAAGGCATTTATTTTCAATAAAAATTAAAACTATCTTATAAAAGTGCAAATAACCTGTATAATACGGAAGCCCTGAACCGCATGGTGAAAAAAAAAAAAAAAAACTTGGTGGGGAGGGAAAAAAAAAACGAAAACTTATCTCGTTATTTCAACATAATAAGTCGTTATAACGACATAATATCTCGTTATTTCAACATAATAAGTCGTTATAACGACATAATATCTCGTTATTTCAACATAATAAGTCGTTATAACGACATAATATCTCGTTATTTCAACATAATAAGTCGTTATAACGACATAATATCTCGTTATTTCAAGATATTAAGTCGTTATAACGACATAATATCTCGTTATTTCAAGATATTAAGTCGTTATAACGACATAATATCTCGTTATTTCAACATAATAAGTCGTTATAACGACATAATATCTCGTTATTTCAACATAATAAGTCGTTATAACGACATAATAACTCTTCATTATCTATCAAGTATGATAAAGGACGTACATTTATCAATGTCCTCAGTGGCGCAATGTTAAAGTATTGGACCGCCAGTAGGGGAGAGTGGGGTAATGTGAGACATCGGGTAATGTGAGACACCCCCTTTATCTCGGCAACGGAACACATTTGTGGTTATGTGACAATTATGTTTTCAAGCCCATCACATTTCCCCTTGGCCATGAAGGAGAGGACCTCATGGTGCTGTGCTAAGCATGTTTTTTTCACAAAAATATTTTTTTTGCATGTAAAAGTAAATTTTCTTGCGGTCAACTTAATCAACTGTTGTGCCAAAGCAAAATGATTCAGGTAGAAAAACTTATATCATACATGTTGATGAACTACCAACATATAAAACCATGTGATGATGCTAGCTGAAGATTAGCCTGAATTGCTAAGAGAGACCGTTTTTTTCTAAAATGTGGTGGTGGGGTAAAGTGAGACAAATGCTTTGGGGTAAAATGAGACATGGGGCACAAGTCAAATTTAGTCTTAAAAATATTTTAATGTAATATTACATTACATATGTTTTATTTTTAATGTCATAAACATTGTAGAAAAGCCATCATGCCAAGGCAAAACACCAGGAAAGACAACCTGGGGCAAAAAAAAAACCCTCGAGGAGAATGATGTGGCACATGTTGTGGTAAAGAAGCTGCCTCAACCTTAAAGGCCTGGAGAGATGGAGAGAGCAACTCCTCATCTTTCCCTGTAACCTTCAGGGCTGGAATGTAGAGTAGGCCTAGTTGTAGAGGATGACAGTAGGCTGATGTTCTAATACAGGTGGGTCTAGTCCTGTGTTCTGAGTCCCAGGCTGTTCTAGCTGGTTCTGATTGTGCTTTGCTCTGACCTCCAGACACTAGCTGGCTCTAAGGGTGCGTTCACACTTGTAGTTCGGTTCGTTTGGTTCATTTGGTCCGGACCAAAGAAGATTTAGTCCTGGTCCGATTAGAGTTCAGATTGGCAATTTTATCACCGAACCAAAAGATACCGAACCTTGAGGCATAGGGATACATTCACAATGTGATTGGTCAGATTTTATGACGTATTGCCTATTTTGAGACGGAACTTAACAAAAATCCCAAACAATGCTGTGTGCTGAGGTAAATGCGCTCGTTGTGTGTGCATAGCAGCGCGTAGCCTGCGTGTGATGGTATTTTGGCCAGCTGGGAACTTGTGAAGAGCTTATAACATGTGTAAAGTAGTCAAAACAGCGGCAGGAATCCATCCATCACACACACAAACGAGACGTGTGTCTGATGCCTGTGATGGGCAAACTCGCGACTATGACAAGAAAAACCGACATGCGTGAGGATTCTGTCCTTTTTAGGGTCTCTTTTTAGGGCCTCTTTTTAGGGCAGCGTTCACATATGTTCAAATAAACCGCACTAACTGAGCAATCACACCAGGGTTCGTTTTAATTGAACCAAACATGACAAGTGTGAACGCACCCTAAAGGTCTTGTGTTCTGACCCCCAGACTGTGTTCTAATCTAACTGGTTCTATCTGTCATTTGAATGTTAATTAAAATATTTTGAATTATATTATGTTGTATTTGATTTTGTTCAGAGTTACTTTCAAGTGTGTGTTAATTGACCAATCCCCATGATTCTGTTACTAGTCCGACATTAGTTCTGGAATGTGTGGTTGTCAAGCTAGCTGTCAGGATTCGAACGTTGCAACATGTGTTGTTATGGTAGTTTCAGAGTGGAAAAAGTAAGTGGATCAGTTTACCCCCTTGATTTCTCTGGTCTGTCTCAGTTTACCCCTAAGCTGGGGTAAAGTGAGACACAAGATGACTTTTTTAAAAACAATCATATTTTCACTGACCTTCATCCTGAATACATTCTGATAATTTCTATGGCTAGGAAACATCTTGAATTAATGGGAAATGTGCAAATTTTACTGATATATCATTTTAGCTCGCTTAGAGGGGAGCAAATGTAAAAAGTGTCTCACTTTACCCCACTCTCCCCTATAGCTTTTACTGCGATCGCCGCGGATTCGAATCCGCCTTTTGCCGAGTTCGTTCTTCTCTAGTTTCACATCACATATCAAAAAAGGCATTTATTTTCAATAAAAATTAAAACTATGTTATGAAAGTGCAAATAACCTGTATAACGAGTGTTTAATTACATTAAAAGTATTTATTGGGCAGGGTTAGCAGCATGTTCGATATTACCCACTAGAGGGCAGAATAAGACTCAATTAAAGAATGCAATAGTTATGTTGACCTACTGTTACAAGTTGGTGCTCCAAAATCCCAGAGGTTTATCATGGGAATTTGCATTCATCCCAGGCTAACCTTTATTGATGTTAAATTTATTAGACCATAGTAAATAAAACAATTTACAGTGCAAATGTCAGGGGTGTCAAACTTACAGCCCGGTGTCCAATCTGATTTGAACTATAATAAAACATAGAGATGCACTAGTCCAGGGGCCAAAAACGTTTTTAAGCGTTTTTTTTTTTTTTGTATTATTCTGGGTTTGCAAACAAACTGCTTTGTAATATTTTCCCAAAATTTCATCTGTGTATTTACGAAGTATGTAAGCAGGACTTTAACACGCTGAATACGGACACAAAGAGAACAGACCCGCCAGCAGAGGAACTACTGTACCATGCACAAGCTCACTGTTTGCGAAAAATAGGGAGAATAATATAAATATTACAGTGGGATTGATATGAATATATCTCCGAAGGCAACTGTTTTTAAGAAAAGTTTTGATGGCTTTTCCTCTTATCTCCATATAAAGTAGTAATATTCATTCAGTCCGTCTGCTGATTTTGTTTCGTTATGTAGCATAATTTCACAAAGCTAAAGTCAGACCAGACCTAGTTTTTGCTGTTAATCTTGAAATTATTCAGTAATTTAGATTAAAAACAACTGCTCATGCTCATGTGCATAACATCTTTGACTATGATAAAAATGCCTCTAATATCCAAATGCCAGTGTTTGCCTCTAATATAAAAGAGATATCTGTTTAAGGCCAGTTTGGCCTGTGAAAAAATAAACAACAAATAAATTTGCTTTAAAAAAAATCTGCAACCAGTATCAGAATCAGACGTTTTGCTTCTTATAAAAATTGAAATTGGCCATGATAAATCAAAATAGATGCTAATAAAAAATATTAAATAAAAAATAATTTTAAAAATCGAATAGTCTTTTCACTGTAAACAAAACAAAAAAAAATGCAGTTTTCTTGCAAATTAATTTGTTGTTCATATGTTTAATATTAATGTAACTATCAGCGCACTAAAGTTATTATAAGACGAAGGTAATTCGGCCCGCATATGGTTCATTTCTTTCCAGTCCGTCCCTCAAACTAAAATGAGTTTGACACCCCTACTGTAGATGCTATTTACACTAAGTGAAAATACCGATACATCCTATTTATACTAAATGACAATAGCAGCATTTTCACGATATGCTATTTATACTAGGTGAAAATAGCGATATATTCTATTGACACCATGTAAAAGTAGCTTATCAGTTCTTTGCAAGAAGTGTAAATAGTATTTAGATGCTGTAGGCTGGTATTGGCAGATACTATTTGTACCTCAGTATTTTTGTACAGGATGCAATAATATCATATAGAGTGATTATATTTATTAAAATTATTAAATGGATGCTGCATTATTGGGAGAAAAAAAACCCTCCACTTTCCACCAACCCTACTCAATGAACACTTTTAATATTATTAAACACTTGTTCACATTTTATTTCCACTTTTTGAACATTATTTTCATTTTATTGAAAATGTATATGATGAGAAAATAGGAGTGAGCTCTATTATTGGGTGAGCTCTGCAAAATGCTGATTCGACCCTGCGATCGCTGTAAAAGCCAAAATCTGAAACCCTTCATGCTATTGTTACACCACTGAATACATCGAATTACAACTGTCCCTTTTTAAACTTCAGTGGCCCAACCAGACATTGGAACTATACTGTAAAGAGTGTTTGTCAACAAGGGACGCTATTTGCACTTACTGTAGACACTCCGTGTCCTATTATTTCAATATATTAGCACCTATTTTGATTTTTATATCTTTAGAAAATATTACAAAGCAGTTTGTTTGCAAGCCCAGAATAATAATTAAAAAAAAAACGTAAAAAACGTTTTTGGCCCCTGGACTAGTGCATCTCTATGTTTTATTATAGTTCAAATCAGATTGGACACCGGGCTGTAAGTTTGACACCCCTGACATTTGCACTGTAAATTGTTTTATTTACTATGGTCTAATAAATTTAACCTCAATAAAGGTTAGCCTGGGATGAACGCAAATTCTCATGATAAACCTCTGGGATTTTGGAGCACCAACTTGTAACAGTAGTTCAACATAACTATTGCATTCTTTAATTGATTCCCTGTCTTATTCTGCCCTCTAGTGGGTAATATCGAACATGCTGCTAACCCTGCCCAATAAATACTTTTAATGTTATTAAACACTCGTTATACAGGTTACTTGCACTTTTATAACATAGTTTTAATTTTTATTGAAAATAAATGCCTTTTTTGATATGTGATGTGAAACTAGAGAAGAACGAACTCGGCAAAAGGCGGATTCGAAACCGCGGCGATCGCAGTAAAAGCTATACTGGCGGTCCAATACTTTAACATTGCGCCACTGAGGACTTTGATAAGTCTACGTCCTTTATCATACTTGATAGATAATGAAGAGTTATTATGTTGAAATAACGACTTATTATGTCGTTATAACGAGATATTATGTCGTTATAACGACTTAATATCTTGAAATAACGAGATATTATGTCGTTATAACGACTTATTATGTTGAAATAACGAGATATTATGTCGTTATAACGACTTATTATGTTGAAATAACGACTTATTATGTTGAAATAACGAGATATTATGTCGTTATAACGACTTAATATCTTGAAATAACGAGATATTATGTCGTTATAACGACTTAATATCTTGAAATAACGAGATATTATGTCGTTATAACGACTTAATATCTTGAAATAACGAGATATTATGTCGTTATAACGACTTATTATGTTGAAATAACGAGATATTATGTCGTTATAACGACTTATTATGTTGAAATAACGAGATATTATGTCGTTATAACGACTTATTATGTTGAAATAACTAGATATTATGTCGTTATAACGACTTATTATGTTGAAATAACGAGATAAGTTTTCGATTTTTTTTTTTCCTCCCTACCAAGTTTTTTTTTTTTTTTTTCACCATGCGGTTCAGGGCTTCTGTAGTTCAGGGCTTCCGTAGTAGTAGCCTATATAAATATTAATTACATTAAATGTTATAACAAGAACAGAAGTTATTTATCTATGAATGTAACTCGAATTGAAAAGATATTTAAAAATTCAAAACAATGTGTGAAATGAAGCAATGCTAAATGTGAGGTTCTAAGGTAAATATTAAAACAGGGCCTTGGCACTCGGGAACAGCCTTCATGCATGTCTGGATCACACACTGTAGCGGCAACCTATAGCCGCTGAGAGGCTAAGCAGCAGGACAAACTGTGTGACGCGTTTCAGTTTCCATGCATTTAAAACCATGTACATTTATTGTTGTTTTGATGAAATATAGTCCATGAAAAGAAAACACTTGAAACTGTAAACATGTTGAGAATGGATAAAATGGTCAACAGAAAGTGAGCATTCCCAGCTACTCACCCCCTCTCTACGCACCTACTTTCAAAAACAGGAAACACTATTACGTAAATACCTACACCTACCAGCATGTGATCAACATACACGGAAATACATACAAAAAATACAAAATAAAAGACATACATTTTCTGCACTTACACACTCTACCAGAGCTGTCCAAGACTTCAGCTCTCACATCCAGTCTGAAACAGACAGTGACAAGATGATGAGTATAATGTGGAAAAACACAAAAGTAAAACAAAACCATATTATGACATTGGTGATAATAACAAGTATAACGTCATCTTGTAAAGTAGCTGTCTATTTTTTTCTGTGCATTTGTGCTGTATTAGCTACCTCACAGAAATAAATTATGTTATTATTATCAGAATTATTTTATTTGACTGCTTTTTAAATTGTTTTAAATCAGGTACATAAGGTTGTTTGAGTATGTGTTATGTTTGACACATTCCAGGGTTTTGTGCTGCAATATCCTGCCTTGTCAAACTACAAATATAACAACACTGAATTATAATTTTCTATCATAATTATAATATTTTAAACAAAAATAACGAGTAACACCTATTCCCGTGTGACAACACCCCAAAATTGGGAAACGCCCCTTTTTGTTCCGCAGAGACCTCATCTCGTTAAACGTTAAATTATAATTTTCTATCATAATTATAATATTTTAAACAAAAATAACGAGTAACACCTATTCCCGTGTGACAACACCCCAAAATTGGGAAACGCCCCTTTTTGTTCCGCAGAGACCTCATCTCGTTAAATGTGTAAACAACCTGCGCGACCATAGCAACCTGGAATTATCAGAAATCGATAAGACTATAATAATATTTATTTTTAATTTAGAAAAAGAACGGAATTAAGAAATTATTGTATTAGTGCATTATATTGTTTTGCGCGCGATGTTGCTTAGACAGCATTCAAATGGTTTATCAATAAATGTTTAAATGTTGTACATTTTAATTCCATCCAACAGTCTTTTAAATCCATTCACTGATCGTTTATTTTTTGTTTAATATTTTTATATTATTATTATTTACATTTATACATTTATTTGCTTTATTTTCCCTTTCATTTCCTATATCTTTTTATCTAATTAACATTCTGTATTTTATGTTACTCAAGTATTCTGTAAATACTGTAAATGCCTGATCATGCCAGTAAATTTTTGACTTTATGATTGTATTTCTGTAGTCTATATTTCTGACTACAGTAGCTTAAAGGAGCGTCTGTTTTCACTTGTAGCCCCTCATGCCATTTGAGTGAAGTTAAAAAAATGTTACTTACTATTAATAGTTAATGTATTGCTATGGTTGGTTGTTTATCTCGTGGCCATGAGAAATAGATGTTATTCCCTCAACATAACTATTAATATATATATATATATATATATATATATATATTAATAATCATTCCTTAATTCCACCCTTATTTTTCATTCTTAATTAAAAATAAATATTATTATAGTCTTATCCATTTCTGATAATTCCAGGCTGCTATGGTCACGCAGGTAGAGTGAGTAGATGTAGATGTGAAATAGATGAGAAATAGATGTCGTTCCATCAGCATAATGAAGTTGTGGCCATGAGAAAAATATATCGTTCCCTCACCATATGATCTCGAGGCCATGACATAAGGATGTCGTTACCTCGACAAAATTATCTCATGGCCACAACATATTATCACGTTCCTACGAGTTTATAAGTTGTGGTCACGACAAAACTAAATGAACCGAACATGTCCCCTCCCGGTCACCATATAAAATAAATATCTTATAAAATATCTAATAAATAACTAAAGCTCTGCTTTAAAATTGTGTAGAGTAGACAATTCTAATAAAAACAGGAAGGCTGTTCCAAAGTTTCAGTGCAGAAACGACAAAAGCACAATCGCATATTAATTTCAGCCTAGCCCGAGGAACATTTAGCAGTCTCTGGTTGGATGAACTTAGACCCTTACTGGATTGTAATATGTCAGAAAGGTATCCAAGAGGATTCAAGGATTTAAAGACCAATAGCAACATTTTAAACTCAATTAGTGAACTGGAAGCCAGTGCAAAGAAATTAAAACCAGAGTAATGTGTTCTTGTTTCTGCACACCAGTTGGTATCTGTGATTAGATGCATGACCACGATTTAATGCATGACATCTTATCCCTTGCTTCATATGTTTATGATATCTTCAGAATTTGCCATGCTGTTTTTTCTCACGGACGTAACAGCAAAGTTTGGGACCACCCCAAATCTTAAACAGATCGTCATCGGACGGTGTTATGAATATGTAACCTTGGTTAATCCCAACCCCAGGTAAGATGTATAAGCATTTTGCACACGAATATTGCTTATGTAAAATAGGAAAATGGATTAATATATTGTTTTATATAATCTATTTCATATGATTTAATAGATATTTGTAGTAGCCTATTTGCAGAGACAAAGTTCACCTCTGGCATCACAAATGTTCATTTGCTAATATTGCAAGTCCTTAAAGGGATAGTTCACCCAAAAATGAAAATTTGATGTTTATCTGCTTACCACCAGTGCATCTAAGATGTAGGTGACTTTGTTTCTTCAGTAGAACACAAATGATGATTTTTAACTCCAACCGCTGCCGTCTGTCAGTCAAATAATTGCAGTAGATGGGAACTTCATCTATAAGAGTAAATAAAGCTTGCTTAGACAAATCCAAATTAAACCCTGCGGTTCGTGACGACACATGAATGTCCTAAGACACGAAACGATCGGTTTGTGTGAGAAACTGAACAGTATTTATATCATTTTTTACCTCTAATACACCACTATGTCCAACTCCGTTCATGACTCCTTTAGTGATGTCTGATCGCGCTCTGACAGCGGCAGTGATGTCTGACACTCATTGAAGTATATGCGCGAGACATCACTTCCGTCTTAGGACATTAA
This sequence comes from Megalobrama amblycephala, assembly GCF_018812025.1. Lineage (NCBI taxonomy): Eukaryota > Metazoa > Chordata > Actinopteri > Cypriniformes > Xenocyprididae > Megalobrama > Megalobrama amblycephala. The sequence goes on from NC_063065.1 coordinate 9,619,775, forward strand.
TGTGTCGTCACGAGCCGCAGGGTTTAATTTGGATTTGTCTAAGCAAGCTTTATTTACTCTTATAGATGAAGTTCCCATCTACTGCAATTATTTGACTGACAGACGGCAGCGGTTGGAGTTAAAAATCATCATTTGTGTTCTACTGAAGAAAAAATGTCACCTACATCTTGGATGCGCTGGGGGTAAGCAGATAAACATCAAATTTTCATTTTTGGGTGAACTATCCCTTTAAAATGTAATTCTGAGAAATGTTGTAATTTTCTCTCTAACAGGTATAATTGTGAGGAGATATGGCAGGAGTTTGAAAAAGCTGTGGTTAGAAGATCACCCTGCGATGTGAGAGTTAAAGATTACCAAAAAATGTTCCGGGCCATCACTCAGATTTTACCATGTGACAAGGTGATTTCATTCAAGTGTTTTCACATAAGAAACTAAACAACAGTATAGAAAGTTAATTTAAAACATTTATTCATTCTTTAGATTGAGCTTTAAAAACTAAGAATAAAACTGAGCCCAGAAGTTGGCTCAAGCATGGAGTGTGATTGGCCTTTGTATTTTAAGTCAAAAATAAAGCAAAACAACAACAAAAACCAACCCTGTAAGGAAATAGACATGGCACAGTAAATGTTGCACAAAGCCGGTTTCAGTGGCTATTAAGTGAGTTTTTTATGAGATGATTAATGTCACTCCACAAACCTTTCCACCTCTGAATAACAAATAGAAGGATTAGTAGGCCTTTTACTAAGGGTGCTCCGATCAGGATTTTTGGGGGCGATCACAGATCAATGGAAGCAGGATTGGCCAATACCGATCACTGAATACTGATCATCGAAATAAATAGTAATACATGATTAATAAAAGGCTTTCAGTAAACCCATGGGGGTTACTTGAATTGAATTGAAAAACTTTATTAATCCCAGTAGGAAAACTGATTTGCCACCAACTTCGACAATACAACCAACAAACTCAACACACAATTAACAAACAGATAAATTAAGAAACAATAAATACATGATTAAAGACCAGTGAGACATGATACAGTTCCACAATTAAGAAAAAATCAACAATGTTCATTAAAATATCTGACCGCTGCAGGGACAAAAGACTGTCTCATTCGTTCACTAGAGCACCGAGGCATTATTAATCGCTCACTAAAAGAGCTTCTAAGTCCTTTAAAAATATTGTGTAGTGGATGGCCTTCAAAAAGCAGAACGATTTTTAATTTTGACCTTGTCCTCTTCTCTACAATGACCTCTAATAAGTCTGGAGTAAGACCAATAATCGAACCAGCCCTCTTGATCAGCTTATTTATTCTATTTTTGTCCTCAACAGGTATGCTGCCCCCCCAGCAAAGTACAGCATAAAAAAGAACACTAGCTAAGATCCCTTGATAAAAAACATCTAAAAACTTTGTGCTGATATTGAATGATCTAAGTTTTCTCAAAAAGAAAAGTCTCGACTGGGTCTTCTTCATTAGGACATTAGTATTCTCTTTCCAATTCAATTTTTCATCCAAGTGGACGCCTAAAAATTTATATGACTGCACAATTTCGATCAACTGACCATTAATTGTGACTGGAAGGACCTTCTCTTTTTTCTTTCTAAAATCGATCACAAGTTCTTTAGTCTTCTCGACATTCAGTTTTAAAAAGTTAGACTCACACCAGCTGAAAAAGGACTGAACCTCCCTTCTGTAAGCCAAATCATTGCCCTGATTAAGTAAGTCCACTAAGGCAGTATCATCAGAGAATTTTTTTTTCCAACTGGATGGCTGACTATACCTATAGTCAGCAGTATACAGTGTAAATAAAAAGGGAGCTAAGACTGTGCCCTGAGGTACTCCAGTATTAGTTAAAATGGTATCAGAAAGATTTTTACCAAGCCTAACAAACTGTGGTCGTGATAAGAGGTAATCTAGAATCCAAGAAATGGTTGTATTGTGCAATTTAAAATCAATTAATTTATTGGCTAAAATATGTGGCTGTATAGTGTTAAAGGCACTCGAAAAATCAAAAAACATGATCCTGACAGAGCTGGCAGTAGTTTCAAGATGACTATAAATGTTATGGACCATAAAAAGTAAAGCATCATCTACCCCAACACCCTTCCTATATGCAAATTGCAAGGGGTCCTGAAAAACAAACACCTGCCTAGTCAGGTGATCCAATACAACCCTCTCAAAACACTTCATAATATGAGAAGTTAAAGCAATAGGCCTCAGATTGGCAAGGTTGTTGGACACCTTGGCTTTTTTGGGAATAGGGACAAGGCAAGATGTTTTCCACATAGCTGGAATCTTAGCAGAGGACAGAGACAAAGAAAACAATGAATGAAGGACGGAGCATAACTGGTCAGCACACACTTTAAGGGTGTGTGGATAAACACCATCGGGGCCTGCTGCCTTATTAGATTTAATATGCTTTAACTGCTGATGAACCTCTTCAATGTTAAGATTAATAGCTGGGCTACAATCCTCAAGGCTGTTCTGCCTAAGATTAGAAAGAATATTCTCATGTAGAGAAGAAAAATCAAATTCATCAAACCTGGCAAAAAAAGCATTGGCATCATTAGCCTGTATACCCCAGTTGACATAAACTGGGATTACTGGTCCCATATCCAGTAATAGACTTCATACCATTCCATAGCCCTCTTGTGTTAGTACAGGACATATTTCCTTCAACCCTTGCCTCATATTTTTGTTTGCCCTGTCTGATAATGACGTTCAGCTCTCGAGCATCTTTAATTTTTTCTTTATCACCACTATAAAAAGCAGCTTTCTTCTTATTAATAGCAGCTTTAACTTCTCTGGTAACCCATGGTTTATTATTGGGAAAAATTTTGATTCATTTACTTGGGATTAAAGACTCAACACAGTAATTAATATAACAAGTCACTTTGTCAGAAATACTGTCCAAATCACTATCTCCATCAAAAAACACAGTCCAATCTGTGCATTCAAAACACCCCCTTAATGATTCACAGGCATCCTCAGACCAGATGCGCACAGTCCTTGACGTAGTCGACTGTTTCCGTATAAAATATTCACCGGTGAATATTTGGACATCAGGGATATCAGGTTATGGTCGGATTTACCCAGCGGAGGAAGCAATTTTGTAACATAGCCATCCTTAACGTTCGTATAAAACAAGTCAATGGTTTTGTCACCCCTCGTAGAACACGTCACCATTTGTTTAAAAGACGGTAAAATGGCAGAGAGAGAGCAGTGATTAAAATCCCCGTTTAAGATAACAAGCGCATCAGGAGAAGAATGCTGTAGGTTATGCATAATCCTCGAAATTGTCTCAGTGGCACATTTCCCATTACCCGATGGAGGAATATACGCCACCATAACAATGACATGGGAAAACTCCCTGGTTAGATAGTAAGGTCGACAGCTCACTGCAATGAGCTCAATGTTCGGGTCACAAACTCTCTCTTTTACCGTAACATGTTGAGTATGACACCACCGGTCATTCACATACAGGCAGACACCTCCACCTTGCTTCTTACCAGTACTTGCTTGTTCTCTGTCCATCCTATGAAGTGTGAAACCTTCAATATCCACATGAGAATCAGGTATCCTGTCCGACAGCCACGTCTCAGAAAAACAGATTAAACTGGTCTGTCAGAACATACGATCGAACTTCAAGCAGGCCGTCAACTCGTCCGCCTTATTAACCAGGGAGCGAACATTCCCCATAATGGCCGAGGGTAGAACAGGTTTATAGCTACTTATAGCTATTCTTAATGTGGCAAGCTGAGGGCACTCTCGTATCCAGATATATACAAAGTAGCGACTATGCCACCCCAGCCTTAATCATTCAGGGAAATATCAATTAAGGGCACACAAGTTCGATTTCCCTCCCACAAGCACCAGACAATGAGGTGTGGACACGTACAAAGCAAAACTTTATTGAATCATGATAAATAGTTTTAAAAGGAAATCACAGGGCCATATAGTAATAAACTTTTAAGAAATGAGAGTTTCCACCCTTCAAGAATAGCTAGCCTACCCGCTTTGGGTCACCCCTGCTTCCAAAAAAAAAAAAAAGAAAAGAGAGAAAAAAAACAAAAACAAATTAGTGACAAAATCAAAATACAAAGGAAGAGCAGCACTGGTTTTAAATGTCACCACAACAAACAAAAAAAAAACACAACAAACAGAAAATTTTACTGATCTTTACAGGAGGGAAACAAATATAATTAAAGCTGCAAGCAGCGTTGAGAGGGCCCTCGCACCCAGGCTCACCGCCACCCGCTGGCCTCAGGAAAACAGTGAACAGTGGGCGTCACGCATTTAAGTGAGTGAATACAGGAGAATTATGCCAAAGTCATTTCGAAATGCCACACTTCCTGCGGCCAACAGGTGGCGCTTTGACCGTAACTGAATTTTGCCATGTTGATGTCTTCAGGCCAGGACTATCATTGAACACGTGAAGTTTGAAGCAGATCGGACATTGTATGCCTGAGTTACAACAACTTCCTGTTTCTTTCGTGGCGTTAATCGCATACATTAGCACTCAGCCAAGTGTTGCATGATTTAAAGTGTTTCTAGAATGTCTGGTACTTCGTGGCATGACGAAATGTGAATCTGGTAGTGAATTACAGTATAAAGCATGCCACTTCCTGTTGCCAGCAGGTGGCGCTATGACTAACTGAATATTATCATATAGACGACTTTAGGCTAGGACTCTTATCACACATGTGAAGTTTGGAGCAGATCGGACATAGTATGCCTGAGTTACAACAGTTTCCTCTTTCATGGCGAAACATCAGACTTTGTCAGGCCGCCACGAACACGCCCTTCACCGAAAACTCAAGATCTTTGATATTTATCATCGCTAAGGTCTTAAGATTAGACTGACAACATATGATGTTGATCTGGTTAAATCTCCATGAGGAGTTAATCACAGTGTAAAACATGTCATTTCCTGTTGCCCCCAGGTGGCGCTATGACTGTAACTGAATATTGTTATGAAGATGTCTTCAGGTCAGGACTCTAATAAAGCATGTGAAGTTTGGGGCAGATCCGACATTGTTTGTCTGAGTTACAACAACTTCCTTTTTCATGGCGAAAACATCAAACTTTGTCAGGCTGCCACGGACACGCCCTTCAGCGAAAACTCTAGATCTTCGCAATTTAACGTCACAAAGGCCTTTAGATTAGACTGACAAAAAATGACATTGATCTGATTAAATCTCTAGGAGGAGTTCGTTAAAGTACAACGTCTGGAAAATGCAAAAAACGGTGAATTAATTCAAAATATCTGACTTCCTGTTTGGTTTCGGATTTCGCTCCAAGAGAATTTTTTGTAGGTACTGGGCTGATAAATGTGTGTACCGAATTTCAAACCCCTAGTGTTATGTAGCGAGCGGGGCTGTACGTTAGATGGCGCTATCGAGCCATTTTGCCACGCCCAATTCCGAAACCCATAACAGACATAAATTTTCACCACTTCTGATGCGTGTGCAAAGTTTCATGAGTTTTCGAGCACGTTTAGGCCCTCTAAAATGCGATTCACTTTGGAGAAGAAGAAGAAGAAGAATAAATATAGCTGCGAGCAGCGATGGCGGGCCCAAGCCCGGTGGCACCGCCACCCGGTGGCTTCAGGGCAACTGTGCACAGCGGGCAATAGGCATTTAAAACGGTTAAACATCAAAGGACTATGTCAAATTCGCTCCACATTTACTGCACTACAAGGTGCTGCTATAGAGCCCCTCCTCCCTGCCCATTTTCAAAGTATTACATGTGCCAAGTTTTAACATTATTCTGATGAATTTTGAAGCAAATCAGGTAAAAATAAGAGGGTGATCTCAATGTATGCTAAAAGTGACACATTTTCTGCTTCCAGTTGGTGGCGCTATTACTTTGAATCACAATAGTCACATCCATGTGATCAGCCTTGTACAACGAAGACTAAGCCGAAGTTTCATCAAAATCAATTAATGTATGCAGAAGTTATAACACTTTGTTTCCCTTTTCTTGCCATAAATTCGTTGCCTCGCCACGGCCAAACCGTTTGAGATATCCAAAATCCGTTTGCAATTAAACAACTTCAATGTGTTAGCAACAAGTTAAAAAAGTTTGGTGTAAATTGGATAAACCCTGTAGGAGCAGTAGTATAAAATTCATAGCCTGTTTTTTCAAAAAATTAACATTCAAACCAAAATAGCTGACTTCCTGTTGGTCGGAGCTAATGAATGTAAATTAGAAAATTGTCCGGCTTGATGAGAACAATATGTGTACCGAGTTTGGTGACTGTAGGAAAACTAACCCCCCCACTTTTGTCAAAGGTGGCGCTACTGAGCCCCTCCACCACGCCCATTTCTATGGCTTTGTCCATGTCTACTGGTTGACAATATTGATGTGTGTGTCGAGTTTCATGCAATTTGAAGCATGTTAAGAGCCTCAAAAACACTCAAGAATATTATTACAGTTTGACCTGTTGCCATGGCAACAATATT